>NC_061117.1:131724706-131860421 GCF_002878395.1 Capsicum annuum
TATCGGAATACCACCAATTTGCACCTAGGTCCACCCCTAAAGACACGGAACCTAAAAAAGCTCTCAAAAGAAAGAGTACTTGTTGGCTTAATCAGTAGCCGATGTGAAAGAAATTTATAGGAAAAAATGTCTTCCCATATCCATATATACCCTAACATTCAAATATTTTACTTATTTTAGCACATGAAAAAGATAGACGAATCTTAGCTATTTTTTATTTTTTATTTTTAGTTCATTTTGAAAAATAATATATATTTTTTTTAAATACTCTATTTCTAAATTTTCATATAGCATATTTAAAACAGTAAGATTAAAGTATATTTTAATATATTTCATATGTCTATAACCAACTGTAATAATTAAAAGAGATATTAGAAAATGTATGGTGAATTATCATGTTCTTCTTCATGTTTATTTTTTTATATTAAAATATAATATTGATCTTTTAATTCTTTTAGTTAATAACGTTCAGCAATTTGTTCTTTTGATATATATTTATTGTATATTAACGCTATATACACGTGCAAAGCACGTACACCTAGACTAGTATATATATGTATGTATGTATGTATATATATGTGTGTGTGTCAATAATTGTAAGACTAATAATTTATTTATATCGCATTAATGATTTAACAAATGGTAGAAGTAATTTTCTTTTCATATCAATTAAGTAATGTTTATATAGAAAAGTGACATTTAGAAAAATTAGATATTTTATGTTCCATAGTTTAAGTTGCTTTAGTTACTAATATGAAAAACTTAATTTATATTTTAGTTCTATGTTTATTATATGAAAAATCTGACTTCATATAAGTACCTATTCAATAACATATTAATATTGTTACACTTTCCCCTCTCTCTCTCTCCCTCTCTTATTTATTATTGGACATTATTTTTTTTTCGTATTATCAATTTTTTTCATTATGAATATGTAGAAATGAGAGCTGTAGATATTTTTGTCAAATATTAAATTTAATTTTTTCAAGAATTCCAGGTTTTATATATTGAGTTTCGGCATAGGGATCAAATTAAATATTCTAGTTATATGTTTATTATATGAAACTTTTGACCTTAAATAAGTATCTATTCAATAACATATTAATATTGTTACACTTTTTCCTCTCTCTCCCCCTCCCTCTTTCTCATTTATTATTGAACATTATTCTTATTATCAATTTTTTTCATTATGAATATGTAGAAATGAAACCTATATATATTTTTGTCAACTATTAAATTTGATTTTTTCAAGAATTTCAGGTTTTATATATTGAATTTCGGTATAGGGATTAAATTAAACATGTTGATAAAATGTTATCGACAATTTAAAATGAGACTGCAACAGTAGAATAAAATTATTTGGAGGTTGAACAATGTAACATCCTTTTGAAATAAAGAAATCATTTGTTGAAAATGATTTAAATTATCCGTAGTATTATTCTTTCTTGAGAAAAACAAGTTTTGAAACAAGGAAATCATTTGTTGCAAATGATTTGAATTATCCATAGTGTTTTTCTTTCTTGAAAAAAATAAGTTTGTTATTTTTGTAATTTTTTTATACAAATACGAATCTATACTACGAATAATATATTTTCTTTATTAAATATTATTTATACTGATTCAAAATAAGATTTGATGAAGAAGAAACATATATAAAGGTTGAAGACTGCATTCAAACAACAAACATTAAGACATATAAATTATTTATCAAAAATGATTTCTATTAATAATAGTGTTTTTCTCTCTTTAGAAAAATAAGTTTCTTAGGCAATTGAGTTAAAAGTGACAAACGAGTTTTAAAATGAGGTGTATGTGACTTAAGTTTTAATAATTGATTGTAGGTGACAATTACTTTATTATGGATTAAGAAAGTAAGAGAAGTTTGAGAATAGCGCACAAGTTTTTTAATTTACACTTTGATCCAATGTAAAACCTAATATAACTTGAAACAGGGGGAAAATGGTTTGTTTCTCTGTCTTCTCATTTATTGTAGTTTTCTCTCTCTTTGTGATTTTTATTGTTCATTGTTGTTGTTGCTTTATTCATAATCATCTTCTTCATGATCATCATCTTTTTATTCATTATCATCTCTTCTTGCTCATCATCATCATCATCTTTGTGTTGTTGATCATTGTTGTTGTTATCGCTACTGTTGCTACTTGATCAAATTTTTTAGGTCAAATTTTATTCGTATATCACTTGGGCATTACTTCATAGGTGATTTTAGTAAGTAAAATTATAATATTTAGTTGAATTTTTCATCTAGGTGTATCTTCTACTGCTGTTTTTTTCAATAATGGATAAAACATGTAACGTGAATAGAGCAAATGAGTCATCTGATGCAACATGTGGGTAATCTATTGCAAATAGATGAGTCATATATTGCAACAACATGGAGTAATCTATTACAACAGATGAGTCATATGTTGTAATAGATTACTCATCTGTTAGATTCATATTATAGAGTTGTAACATGAATCCAGCATATGGGTTATCTATTGCAACAGGTGAATCATCTGTTGCAACAAATTACTCATTTGTTGAAACAGATGACTCATATGTTGGATTCATATTGCGGGTTCTATCCATTGTAGCAATAGCAAATACACCAAATAAGAAATTCAATGAAAATCATAATTTCACTTAAAAAATCACCTATGAGATAATCTCCAAGTGATATACGAACAAAATTTGACCTAAAAAATTTTCAACAGGCGAAGAACGAATAAGTGAAACACATGAAAAATTTCATGAAACAGATAAAGAAGACAAAAATAGTATACCATACATCAAATGCAAAAGGATCAAAGGGACAAACGCTTGAGTTCTCCTAAAAACATTTAAGTTCCCTAGTATTTTAATTGCTTTCTAATATATGACCCATATGTCATAATCGATTTTCTATCATTTTGATAATTTCCAATAGATGAATCATCATTACAACATGTTAGTTATCTGTTGATTCAAATTAAGAAATTATTATTAATAACTTAATTGATTTAACTAAAATTAAAGACAAGTCTTTAAGATAGTAGGACAAACATTTGAGTTCTCCTAAAAACATTTGAGTTCTCTAGTATTTTAATTATTTTTCAATAGGTGACCTATTTGTTGCAACAAGTTAGTCATCTGTTACAACAAATGCTTATAACAGGTTAGTCATTTGTTGATTCATATTAAACAATTATTAGTAATAACTAAATTGATTTAATTAAAATTAAAGACAAGTCTTTAAGACAAGACCTTATATAAGGGGAGAAACGTTTGAGTTCTCCTAAAAATATTTAAACTTTAGTATTTTAAATTGCTTTTCAACATACATCCTGTCTATTTGATAATTTCCAACAGATGAGTCTTACATTGCTAAAGCTTAGTCATCTGTTGCAAAAAATGTCTATATCGGTTTGATATTTTTCAATAGATGAGTCATTTATTGCAACAGATTAGTCATCTGTTGCAACAGATGTCGATATCTATTTGGTCATTTTCAACGGTTGTCTTTATCTGTTTGGTCATTTTCAACAGATTACTTATCTGTTGCAACATATTAGCCACCTATTGGTTCAAATCAAGCCATTATTAGTAATAACTAAATTGATTTAACTAAAATTACATATGAATTAATAAATTCAATTACAGTTTCAATTAATTTGATGGTAATTACACGATCAACTAAGTGTGTTCATCCTGAGTAGGCTAATCAATTGACCAATTTTATTTGAAATTATTCAAACTAAGTCATCATTAGAAATAACTATATTAATTTAACTAAAATTAACGATGAATTAGTAAGTTCAATTACGATTTCAATTAATCTCATAGTAATTACATTATCAACTAAGTATTTCGACTCGAGTAAAATGATCAATTGACCCATTTTATTGGAAATGATTCAAATTAAGCCATTATTAGTAATACCTATATTGATTTAACTAAAATTAAAGATGAATTGATGAGGTCACTTACAATTTCAATTAATCTCATAGTAATTACATGATTAACTAAGTGTATTCATCCCGAGTAGCGTGACCAATTCACCAATTTTATTTGAAATGAATCAAATTAAACCATTATTCGTAATAACTAAATTGATTTAACTAAAATTAAAGATGAACTTACAATTTTAATTAATCTCATAGTAATTACGTGATCAACTAAGTGTATTCGTCATGAATAGAGTGATCAATTGACCAATTTTATTTGAAATGAATCAAATTAAACCATTATTCGTAATAACTAAATTGATATAAATAAAATTAAAGATGAATTGATAAGTTCACTTACAATTTCAATTAATCTCATAGCAATTACATGATCAATTAAGGATATTCGTCTCGAGGAGAGTGATCAATTGACTAATTTTATTTGAAATGATTTATATTAAGTCGTTATTAGTAATAACAAAATTGATTTAAACTAAAATAAATATTAAGTGATAAGTTCACTTACAATTTCAATTAATTTTATAGTAATTATATAATCAACTAAGTGTATTCGTCGTGAGTAGAATGATCAATTGACCAATTTTATTTAAAATAATTAAAATCAAGCAATTATTAGTAATAACTAAATTGACTTAACTAAAATTAAAGATGAATTGATAAGTTTAATTATAATTTTAATTAATGTCCTAGTAATTACATGATCATCCAAATGTATTCGTCTTAAGTAGAGTGTTAATTGATCAATTTTATTTGAAATAATTTAAATTAAGACATTATTAATAATAAATACATTGATTTAAATAAAATTAAAGATGAATTGATAAGTTCAATTACAATTTCAACTATTCTCATGTTAATTACATGATAGATAATCTTAGTGTGTTCGTCCTGAGTAGAGTGATCAATTGACCAATTTTATTTGAAATGATACAAATCAATCCATTATTAGTAATAGCTAAATTGATTTAATTATTACAATTTCAATTAATATCATAGTAGTTACATGATCATTTAAATGTATAACCTATTGTAACAGATTTAACCTGTTGCAACAGATGAGTTATCTGTTAAAAATTATCAAACAGATATACACATCTTTTGTAAAAGATTGGTCATCTATTGTAATAAATGTCTTTATCTGTTTCGTCATTTCCAATAGATGACCAATCTGTTGCAACATATGACTTTATCTATTTGGCCATTTCCAATAGATTGCTAATCTATTACAATAGATGACTAATCTATTGTAATCAATGTCTTTATATGCTAGGTCATTTTCAACATATTACCGATTCATTACGATAAACAATTAATCTCTTGCAATAGATGTCTTTATCTACTTAGTCATTTCTAATAGATTACCCATCTGTTGTAACAAATGGGCCATCTGTTATCAATCTATCTTTAACTTTGTTATAATAGTAAATAATCTTGTGATGTTATTTGATTTTAGTCTATGAAATTGTCCTCAACCAAACACTTTCTTTCTTGTAATTGATTCTTTCCACTCCTAAACGCTTAAAAACCTACACCTATCAACATCTTAAGAAAAATAAAATAGACAGAATGAATAAAATAAGAATAAACTTAGTCGATCAACTATATATTTTCTCATTCATTACATACAAAATATTTACAACATTAGGTAGATCCGATAAAATAAATTACATATGATAAAAAATACATAACCTAATTATTATTATTATTATTATTATTATTATTGTCAATCAAAAATCCATTGCACAGCAGACCCCTCAGCCTTCGAATCTCACAAAACACCCTTGCTCTCGTGGCGCCCAACTCTCACTGGAGTTCATGAACCAGTTTTTCAAGTTCCTGCATATTGTCAAGCATAATTTCCATGTAACAAATCGGATCAGCCATATCTAGAACATACATGAACAAATAACGTAAAATACTAAACCACATATACTACCAACTGGTAGTTTAACCAAAAAAAGTGAAACTTAACTAGAAAATAGATGCATGTTAACAATTTTCATGTTAGAACAAAAAAATAAAACATATCCCAATGGAAGAAAAAAAATTTATTTTAGAAACAGAAGTGGTTGAAGATGTAATGATGTTTTTATGTAAGACAAGATGCAAGTGATAGAGCTGAGGAGACCTATTTATAAAGAATTTAATTAGTGAGTAGTGTAGTATGTTAGGAAAAAAATCATGACTATTCACCTCTTTTTTTAATAATTATATCTCTTAATTAAATCAAACTTGGTGACTTTTCGATTATTTAAATTAAAAAATAAATTTAAATACAAAAAGGTGAAAAGTCATAACTTTTCACCTTTTTAATATTTTAGTTATCTAAATTAAATAACTACAAAATTGTGTTTATCATATTTTTTTTATATTATTTATTGGAAAATCATTTTTTAATTAAATAATTGAAAAGTCATGACCCTTGAGTTCTTCCAACATATAATCTATCTGTTGCAACATATGCAACAAATGACCCTTCTATTGCAACATATGACTCATCTGTTGGAATAATTGATTTATCTTTGCAACATATTGTTCATCTGTTGTAATAGATTGTTCATCTATTAAAAAAAATAAATTAGTAGCTAGATTTATTCAATAAAAACAATAACAAATCATCATTTGTCAATACACTATTTTTACCAAGACCAACAACTTATCAATTTAGTTGTTACTAATAATGGCTAAATTTGAATCGTTTCAAATAAAATTGGTCAATTGATTATCCTACTTAGGATAAACACACTTAGTTGATCGTGTAATTACCATGAGATTAACTAAAACTGTAATTTAAATTATTAATTCATATTTAATTTTATTCAAAATAAATTTAGTTGTTACTACTAAGGGATTAATTTGAATCAATAGATGACTAACATGTAGCAATAGTTGAGACATCTGTTGGAAATGACCAAACAGATAAAGACATTTGTTGAAAATAACCAAATAGATATAGACATCTGTTGCAATAAATGACTAACCTGTTGCAATAAATGACTCATCTATTAAAAATTATCAAACAAATATAGACATTTATTGCAACTAATGATTAAGCTGTTGCAACATATGACTCATGTGTTGGAAATTATCAACTATACATGATATATGTTGAAAAGCTATTTAAAATACTAAAGCTTAAATGTTTTTACGAGAACTCAAATGTTTGTCCCCTTGTATAAGGTCTTGTCTTAAAGACTTGTCTTCAATTTTAATTAAATTAATTTAGTTATTACTAATAATTTCTTGATAAAAATCAAATGGGTGTCAATTCTTTTGATCATACAACTCAAGGACAACATGAGGAGGTCCAATACTCGATTTCCCTAAGGATCTAAGAATGTGTTTGGAGGCCATTCTTTGAGCTCTTAATAAAGCAATGCCATGTTTGGAGGATATTTTGGAGCCGAGAAAAGCCATGACACAGGAAAAAAGGGAGCTCTTGTGGGTTATTCTTGAAAATAACCACTTTTTGGGTATTTTTGTAATAGGCTAGTTGTGCAAAGGAATATACTATAAATAGGTGCCTTAGACATTTCATTAGTTAGTTTTTTTTTATTAAATTACATGATGTATTCATGAGAACTCCATGGGATTGATAAGGGCTTGGAAAAGATGATGTTGAACTTTGCTAAGAAACATTAGTTATAAGGGCGATCTAATCCCCTTTTTGGTCACATTAGAGTTAGGTGCTTATTGATAGTAATTATGGAAGGTTTTGGGTTTGAAACACCCTTCGATTGCCCTTACGTTATCAATTTTGTGTCTATCTTTCTATCATCTATCCCTTTATCCATTTTTTTTGTTCTTCAATCTCGTCGATTCTTCTTTTTGTTTTCATCTTCGTAGATTAATTGCGTATCATTTAGTATCAAATACAATCTTGATTTCATTCCTACAAAGTCAATCTTGGGTTTGTTATCTTGTATATCAACAAAAAAGAAATGTCAAAATTGAAAATTCCAAAAAAGTTACTATTCAAGTTTTTGGTCTTAGGTCAAATTTTGAGTTTTTTATTATTGTGTTTTCTTGTGTTTCTAGTGTTAGATTTGCATTCCCTAACACTATACGAGTGTTAAATCAAATTTGAGACAAATTCGATCTTATTTGAGTATTCTATCCTTGTTGGAAGCTTGGATTGAAGATTTTGAAGTCGGTCACAAGATTTAAAGTGTTGGGTGAATAATATGGGCAAAATGAAGTTGGGAATGAGTTTAGATCATTGAAAAGTGCTTATGTTCAAAATTTCAACTCATTCTGAGCCCCGAAAAAGAAGTTATTGTTCTTGAAGACATTCAAATCTTCAAGTTGAATCTTCATCAATAGTTGTTGTTTGATCAAAAAGGAAAAATAAAATTGGTGAAAAATTATTTGTCCTAAATAATCCATGTATATCCCAAGGAAGAGTACAATGGGGATACCATTTAGAGGGTAAAAGGGCTATTTCAAGAGAGAGGTGTGGCCAATCTGCCTTGCATCTACTCCCAAGGTGCGCCTGGTCTGGCCTTGACCTGTGGCCGCACCTCAAGGCAGTAGCCAAGGGCCTAAGATTTTTCCTATATGTGTGGACCCTACTGCAGCATCCCCTAACACATCCCTCCAACGCAGAACATCTTCAGTGAACGCAAACAACCTACCAAACGTGCCCAAATGCATTTCAACAATTCTCCAACATCAATTCAAGTTCTAAAACACATTTTAAAACTTTAATTACTCCATTGATCAAGTTTTGATTCTTTAGTTTCATTTTTTTGATTCCTAAACTCTTTTTTTTATTCTTAAACTGATCATCAACTAGTAATTCGTCTACTAAGTTGATCGATTAGTTCTTGAGTACAAATTTTTTCATCGTCCTATTTCTTTTGAGCTTTTCTAGTTTTTATTTTGCAGCAACCTTTTGAGTTAAGTCCGTAAATAGTTTTAATTTCTTTGAGTCGTTCAAACAAGAATCCACTCTGGCCGTAAAGTAGATATTGACACCTTATTGTCCACCGGAGTATAAGCAACTTCAACATTCGCCGCTCTAACTGTAAGGATCACAAATGTGAGATTTTACGAGTGTTGGTGAGGAGCTTTACTACTAATCTTGTTTGTTCATTTTGTGGGTACAAGGTGATATAAGAAAGCATGTCCTTGATAGTCTCAAACAATTATGATTATGACATAGGAGATCATGATTATGGTGAAGATAGTTATGTCTATGAAAAAGATGGAGATTATGGGGGATATGAATATAGTCGTAATCATGAGTCGTGTGGGAATAAGGGATACTATTTTGAAGGAGAATGTGAGATGAATTACTATCCCAGTTCTTATAGTGAGTATGGAGATGATGAAGAACCTTGTGATGGTTCTTATGAGGAAGATGGGGCATAATAGGAGTATTACGCTTCCCACTTCGAGCCTAGAGGTGATGTAAGGTATAACTCTCTCATTTACAAATCTAATAAGGATCATGGTGAGAATGTACATGAGGATTATGAAGATTCATATTCCTCATCTTGTAGTGCTTCTTATCAAAGTCAAAGTGGTGTGAATTACTAAACTAGCTATAGTAGAAGTTGTTCCATGGGACTGAAGACATGTGCATCTCCAAAGCCTAGAGATATTATTACATCTCCAACTTCTTGTTCAAGTTCCCAAACGTGTGGAAGCGGGAACCAAGGTAGAAATAGAGGGTATAGTAGGATTCAAAGTCTTCCTACTCTATCCATCTTTAAAGTAGAATAGAATCCCAAAGTCTACCTTGATTGGGAATGGCAATGAGAAAGGAATTTTGAGGATTAAGTTATGAGTGGAGCTGAACTAGCTACATGCCATTATGTACATTCAAGGTCCGACCTTAGGATTGTGTACACTTTCAAAGAGTCCCACTCAAACATGGGTGACAGTACCCAAACACATACGCAAGTGTACATGGTCTTATCAAGTTGTAAAGTGGCTTCAGAAAGCACAAGTATCTACCTACCAGGGACTTCCGTTCGCTGACTATCCAATTCTAGTTTAACTAATTGAGGAGAGTAAAAAATAAAGTTTTAGAATTATAAATTAAAAATAAACTAAACTAATGCGGAAAAATAATGACTTTTGACAATCACTGGATAAAAGCCCAGGGTTAAGGCTTACGAACAATCATACTATGTTATTGAACTTCATTCTTTTAATCGCTTATCTTGGTTGTTGATTCGTAGGGTCAATTGCATAATTATGGTCTCTCGACCTCTAAAATTTTACCTAATTTTGATATTACAACTACATCATTGAGCGGGGATACAATAATTCAATTAAGTGTTTTAAAGGTATCATCCTACGCGTGAATCAAGTAAGGCTTCTAAGTACATCCCTATCCTAGATGCTATTCAAATTCCTTATTTTATTAAGAAATAAGAACTATACTTTATTTATTCCCATGTTCTATCTCCCTATTCCCTCTCCCGAGATCAAAAGGTAGACAATTAATGTATTCTAAGGGAGATCAGTCCTCAAAATAGTTAAATCAAGAATAAATAAACAACCATAATGATAAGCAATTAAAAAAAATTAATTCAAAACAAAAGTAGTCATGATCTTGGACTTAACCTCGGAAAAGGAGTTTTAGCCTTTAATGGAAAACCTGAAAAGAAGTTGTGGCAGCCTCCAATGATCCAAGATGTCCAAAAGTATGTAAAAAGTGTGATATAACATGTATTTATATTATAGGAGTAATCCCATTACATGTTAGGCAAGAAAACCTTCAGCTATTGATCCCAGGAATGGAGAGGGCGCCGCCCTGGCTATAACCCCGCCCCAGGCATGGCTGCGCCTTGGTTTGTGCGCCGCTCTAGGAAAGGTATCACCTCCATATCTCCTTAGTTCACTGTTTTGGTGCCTTATGAACCATTTGAAGTGCTGCACACACTAAAAAACCTCCTTAAGCGCTCTCACTCTCCCTGGACATTCCAGGGGTCCAAATTGGCGTCAAGTAGCGTACTTTGCTTCCGTGATCCATTCCAAGCCTTTTTGAGTTATTTACACTTGATTTGAAACTTGTATATCCTTCATATATCATAATAATCCATTAAAAAAGCATCCTATAGAATTAAACATAACAATTTAAAGCTCAAAACAACACAACAGCCAACACAACAAACTAGAAACACGAGCTAATCATAGACTAAATTCACATTGAGCTTAAGCTTTTTGTTTTGACTCTTATTTTGATTCAATTGACCCTTGAAAATGATTATAAAGTTGTTTCACATGTAAATACACAATAAAAACCTTAGGAACTCATTAAACACATTAGAACCCAACACGATAGGCTAGACAAACACCTAGCTCAAGCTAGTCGCACTAGTTTTCTCGATTGAATTCTAAATAATCAATTTGAACCAAAACTCATGTGAAAACACCATTAAAAATTGTAAATGCATACATAGACACTTAAATGCATATTTATATCATTATCAACACACTAAGCACATGAATCATCCTAAAAACAAGGCTAAAAAGACTAGAATAGTGATACTAGAATGAATAAATACACCCAACATCACCACTCCACAATTAAAGCCTTGTTCATCCTCAAACAACCCTTAAATATAAGTATCATGAGATGAAAAGACTCCGCACATCTACTACATGCAAGAAACTCAAGCTAGTACTACAATGACTACATGGAATGGAATTTTACAACACTAAGCATGTTACACACAATTGAAAGCTCAAGAATCCTACTCCAAAACATTCTATCCTCAAGAATTGACTCACCTAGTTGGAAAACTCATTCTTATAATTCAATCTAGGACATCCTATAAATCACCCACATTCATCAAACATGTGCCCCTCATAACAAGAGAGTTACCTATAATCACTCACAATTAAGAAATTCATAACATGATGGGTAAAAGAATCAAATTACACTCACTCTCACAAGGAATTAACAAGTTACACAAAATGAACCATAGGCTTGCCCTTATTTAATGCTACACTAATATTAGAATGTCAAGTATAGGATCAAATAGGTCTTTTCTGGGTTGTAATGTAGGCTAAGGGATGGGTAGAAACTATCTGGGAATAGTGAATAACCTCTCTAAGATCCTTAATACACTATTTTATACATTTAGAACCAATCTCCAACAACCAATTTACACCATTTTTGTCTACCCCATTCTTTTATTTGCCCCATATCTTTTAAGCATTTTCACAAACAATTGGTAGGCGTATTGTTTATTCTTTCAAGATACAATTTTTCTCATTTGCTACAATCATGAGAATATTTCTAATACCATATATATCTGTAATACCCCAAAGTTTCCTAGATAATTTTGTCTCAAGAATGTCTAGTATTATTTTTTACATTGAATGATGTTTATTCCATGAGAAATTTTTAAGATTTTTACTTTTTGTCACATGGGAAATTCAATAAGCTTTCCATCGATATAAGATTCGCCTAAATCCGATAACTGAGTAAGAATTTATGACTATTTCAAGTTCCTATCGTAAAACAGTGCCAAATTGGTCAGTGGCGCACCACGCCACAAGCTAAAATGGCAATTGTCATTTTTCTAGTGTCTCCGCGTGATTATTTTGTGTCATGCTAAAGTTACAGGTCGTAAATAAAGTGGTAACACAATGGCTCTGCATTGCGCCATCCCTAAATTTCCCAGTTGTCAAATTCCAGTGACACAGCGCAATAGCACCGCGTCACGTTAGCGGTCCAATTTGGAAAAATTTTATTGAAATTAAAAGACGCATCCAGGGTTAAAAGGATCAATTTCCCACCCCTATTTAAACCCAATAACACGTGATTTAGCCATTTTTCACCCAAATTATACTAGTTTCTCTTAATTTTCTCTCAAGAACAAGATAGGGTTTCAACTGGGGATTCCATTTCAAGAAAGTCTCTCCATCAATCTTTGCTAAACCAAGAACTAAGGTATACGTTGTGTTGATTTATGGATTCCTTTTATCCATAAAGCTCAAGAACCCTATTTTAAATTATGAATCATGATTATTATGTTATGGGTTGCTCAAGTTATATGATGGTTGTTGTTTGATTCCCATATTAGGATCCTTATGTGAAAATATGAAAACTACATTAGTATATAAACCGAAATCCATGAATTTGGTGGTTTATGATTTGTGAAATTTGATGATTTCACTTATGCCTTAAGTTGTGCATGTAAGGTATTAAATAAAATGCCTAGAAGGATAGAAATTATGCACTATAGCTAAATTGTGAGCCAAAATGACTTTCATGTCATTCTTATGTGTTGAAACTGTTGTTGGATTGCTCATGAGTTAGTCTTATGAAAGTATGCTATGTATACGTTCTATCTTATTCACGTATCAAGCTATGATAATTAAATGCCCATGAAATATCTTCAATTATTGTATTATGGATTGTTGATGTTGGTTATGTATTCAAGAATGTCATGCCTTGTTAGTTTCCTTCCATCTAGTCCTGGGGGTACTTGTACCCAAAAAATATAGTTGTGTGCCTAGATTTAGTGTCATTTTTTCACGATAGCCTCAGTTAAGCCATGGTCCATAGAACCCAGTCAGTCATGTGACTCAGGAAAGCTCATTAATTCAGTAATCTCAATAGTATTCCGTCAGCTAATGGAACTCCATGAATTTAGTCTAGTCTAGTTCAGTTAATCATGTTCAGTGTCTATTCAGATGAGAGTATGAATTAGCACTGAGTGAACCCAAGGATGGGAACTCACCTGTTATGTGAGGGTGTGATTCTTAGAAGAAATCCCTACATTCCAGAACTACATAGCCATCATAGATTGAGACATCATAGCCTGTTATATAAGGGTAGATGAGGTGGCCTAACCTGTTATATGAGGGTTCCCACTATTCTCACTAGAGTTACCTATTATAAGAGGGTTACTCACAGATTAACCTTACCAGTGGCACGATATTGCCACACTTTTAATTGGGGTTACAGATTAAACCCCAACTCAGCCATTATGGCATATTAGGGGCATGTCGGTTAGATGACTACTTCCCACAGTTTTAGTTACATAATTCAAGATTGTCAGATATAGTCAACTCAGAACAGTACGGAAATCACCTAGTTCCATCAGATTTAGGACTGTCAGATATTGTCACTCATGTTATAAGTTATATTAGTCATCAGAACTCAGTTACCAGTCATGTTAGTTATAAAAAAATTCATGCTATCACGATCTCCGATATATTTACTATTTATTCATGCATGTATTCTCATGTTTATATTAGTCAGTTAGCTAGTATTGTTTATGCATATGAACCCCATGCATTCATCCTACCTCACATGCATTCCAGTACATTCAAAGTACTTATGCATTTGCGGTATGGTGTCTTATACCATAGGGTTCAGAGACACGAGCTCTAGAGTATCAGTAGCATTTCAGTCTTAGTAGTCAGAGTTAACAGTGAGTCCGCATCTCTCGAGGACATGATCATTTATTTATTATCTCAAATGTCCCATCAACTCCTCATTCAGATAGT
This sequence comes from Capsicum annuum, assembly GCF_002878395.1. NCBI lineage: Eukaryota > Viridiplantae > Streptophyta > Magnoliopsida > Solanales > Solanaceae > Capsicum > Capsicum annuum. Next base: position 131,739,130 of record NC_061117.1, read on the forward strand.
TTAGTCAGTTAAACGCTTTCCAGACTATCATGTTCAGACTATCATGTTATTTCAGTTTTGTTTTGGGTATTTCATACCCCATTCAGATGTTATATCTTTATCAGTTATGTTATAGTCTTGAACCTTGTGGCCTTTCAATTCATAGTTCTGCAATGATAAAGTATATTATCTAGTATACAAGTATAGATATCAGTTATGGGTTAGCTTATGGTCCTTCGGGGTCATGAGCACAGTGTATTATTTTGGGTACCATATCCGGGGTGTTGCAAACTTGGTATCAAAGCTCAAGGTTCAATAGTGTCCTAGGAAGTCTGAAAGCCGCATCTAGTAGAGTCTTGTGTATGGGTGTGTTGCGTGCCACATTTATGTATAGGAGGCTATGAGATATTTTAGGAACAGTTTCCCATCTTTCAGTATTTATGTCATTCTAGTGGGGATAATCTCAAGTCAATCTCTTAATTTAATCCATTTCTCTCTTTCTTCTACAGAACATGCCTCCTAAAAGAAGAAACGGGAATCAGTCAGCCCCTCAGCCCGAAGAACCTTTGGGCGAACATATTTCTCATGCAGAGTTTAGAGCTGCATTTGCTACTCTTGCTCAGTCAATTGCCGCTCAGAATGAACAACCAGCTATCATTCTGGCCAACCCAGTGGCCAATTTTGTTGCAGCCAGGATTTGGGACTTCACTAGAATTAATCCTCCATCCTTTATTGGGTCTAAGTTAGATGAGAAACCTCAGGAATTCACTGATAAGGTTCAGAAGGTTATAGACACCATGGGGGTTACTCTTAGTAAGAGTGCTGAGCTAGCTGCATACCATTTGCAGGATATTGCCCACACTTGGTTTAAATAGTGGAAATTAAAAAGGCCAGATAATGTAGGGCCTATTGAGTGGGAGAAGTTTTTCACCACATTCTTAGAGAGATTCTTTCCCTTAGAGCTGAGAGAGGCTAAGGTGTTAGAATTCATCAACCTCAGGTCGGACAACATGACGGTGAAAGAGTATTCTCTTAAGTTTACTCAATTATCCAAATATACCACTCATGTGGTTGTTGACAATAGGGCCAAGATGCGTAAGTTTTTTTTTGGGGTGAATGATAGTATGGTCAACGAGTATAGGTCTTCAATGTTGAATAGTGACATAACTTTAGATAGGCTTATGACTCATGCACAACAGATAGAGGAGAAAAAGATTAAGATGAGGGAGAAGAAGAATAAGAGATTAAGGATAGGTAGTTTCAACTTTCTCAGCCCAAATCAAAAGGAGGAAACCATTCTCAGTTTTTTCCTAAGTCATCAATTCTAGATCCTTCTTCAGCTAGTGCTCCTGCTCCTAAGTTCAAGGATGGTAATAAAGATAGAGCGCCAGTCTCTAAGTCTTAGGGTAGCATTAGCAGTGCCCGCACCTATCATCTTTGCCTGACTTGCGGAAAGCACCATAAGGGTATTAGCAGAGCAGGCAGTGGTATTTGTTTTGGATGTGGCAAGCCAGGCTAAAGAGTCAGAGACTATCCTCAGCCAGGTCCTCAAGGTCAGCAGAACCATTCTTCAGCTCAGTTCGGTCGCCCAAATAAGTAGGGTGCCACTTTTTGTGCAACTAGTGGACAATATCTAAATAGACTCTATGATCTTCAGTCCCAGCAAGATCAGGAAAATTCTCTTGATGCGATTACTGGTATGTTACAGATCTTTTATGTGTATGTTTATGCTTTGCTAGATCCAGGAGCTTCTTTGTCTTTTGTTACTCCCTATATAGCAGTTGATTTTAGAGTCAGTGTTGAAATTCTAGCAGATCCCTTTTCAGTCTCTACCCTAGTGGGTAAAACCATCATAGCTCGACGGGTATACAGGAACTTCCCGGTTATGATATTTTAGAAAGTCACTTTAGTAGACTTAGTTGAATTAGAGATGACGTATTTTGATGTCATTCTCAACATAGATTGGCTTCATTCCTGCTATGCCACCATCGACTGCAGACATAGAATAGTCCAGTTCTAGTTTCCAAATGAACCCGTCCTAAAGTGGAAGGGTAGTGTATCCGCTTTCAGAGGTCATCTTATTTCCTACCTTCGGGTAGGGAAAATAATATCTAAGGGATGTGTCTATCATCTTGTTTGAGTTAAGGATGCTAGTTCAAAAACACCCAGTCCTGAATCAGTCCCAGTAGTACATAAATATTCAGATGTCTTTCCTGAAGATCTTCCAGGGATTTCTACTAAAAGGGAAATAGACTTCGGCATTGATCTTCTTCCAGATACTCAGCCTATATCTATCCCACCATCCAGAATGGTACCCCAAAAACTCAAAAAGCTGAAAGAGCAGTTGAAGGATCTCTTAGATAAGGGATTCATCAGACCCAGTGTGTCCTCGTGGGGTACACTAGTCTTATTCATGCAAAAGAAAGATGGCTCTCTCAGGATATGTATTGATTACCGTTAGCTCAATAAAGTCACGATCAAGAACAAGTATCCACTTCCCAGAATTGATGACTTATTTGACAAACTTTAGGGTGCCAGTTATTTATCTAAGATAGACCTTAGATTAGGCTACCAGTAGCTCAGAGTCAGAGAATGTGACATTCCAAAGATAGCTTTTTGTACTCAGTATGGTCACTTCAAATTCCTAGTCATGTCCTTTGGTATTACTAATATCCCAATAGATTTCATGGACTTGATGGACTGGGTGTTCAAGCCGTACTTGGACATGTTTGTTATAGTCCTCATAGATGATAATCTGGTCTATTCTCATGCAGACTATCTCAGAATTGTACTTCAGACTCTCAAAAATCATCAGCTATTCACCAAATTCAGTAAATCCAAACTTTGGCTAAGGTCTGTAGCATTCCTTGGACATATCATTTCTGGCGATGGCATTAGAGTAGATCCTTGAAAGACCGAAGCAGTAAGAAACAAGCCTCGCCCTGTCTTTCCATCAGATATTAGGAGTTTCTTAGGTTTGGCTGGCTATTACAGACAGTTTGTTAAAGGATTTTCTTCTATTGTGTCTCCTATGTCCATATTGACTAAGAAGAAATTTAAGTTTCAGTGGTCAGATACTTGCGAGAAGAGTTTTCAGGAGTTGAAGACTCGACTCAACTCAGCCCCAGTCTTAGCTCTTCCAGATGGTCTAGATAGGTTTGTAGTGTATTGTGATGCATTTAGAATAGGTTTGAGTTATGTCTGCATGCGGCATGGTAAGGTCATATCCTACACATCCAGACAACTTAAACCCCATGAGAAGAATTTTTCGACTTATGATCTTGAGTTAGCAGCCCTAGTCTTTGCCTTGAAAATTTGAAGGCATTACCTATACGGTGTTCATGTAGATGTGGTCACATATTATAAGAGTCTTCAGTATGTATTTTCTCAGAAAGATCTCAATCTTTGTTAGAGAAGGTGGTTAGAGCTCTTAAAAGATTATGACATAAGTGTCCTTTATCATCCGGGCAAGGACAACATAGTGGCCGACGCTCTCAGTAGACTGTTTATGGGTAGTTTTGCTCATGTTGAGGACAGTAAGAAAAAGTTAGCTCAGGAAGTCCATCAGCTTTCCAAACTAAGGGTTCATTCATTCGGTACAGAAGAGGGTGATATATGACTTTAGAGTAGTTCAGAATCATCTCTAGTTTTTGAGGTGGAAGAAAAGCAAGATAGAGATCTCAGTATAGTCAAGTTGAAAGAGTCAGTCAAGAATTAAAAAGTAGAGGTTTTCTCCCAAGGAGGAGATGGTGTATTGCATTTTTAGGGTCGTCTCTGTGTTCCAAATGTAGATGACTTAAGGCAGTGAATTCTTGCAGAAGTGCATGGTGCACGCTACTTTATTCATCCAGGTGCCACAAAGATATACCGTGACTTGCGGAAGATCTATTGGTGAAGTGGGATGAAGAGAGATGTTACAGAGTTTGTGGCTAAGTGCTCTATATGTTAGCAGGTTAAGATAGAGCATCAGAAGCCTAGTGGGTCTATGCAGGAGTTCAGTATTCCTACTTGGAAGTTGTAAGAAGTGAACATGGAATTCGTGATGGGTTTTCTTCGTACTCGTCATCAGAATGATTCAGTTTGGGTCATTTTAGCTAGAATGACCAAATCAGCTCATTTTCTTCAAGTTCATACCTCTTATTTAACCGAGGATTACACCAAACTCTACATCAGAGAGTTGGTCAGATTGCACGGTATTCCGTTATCTATTATCTTAGATAGAGATACCCAGTTCACCTCTTATTTTTGGAAAGTGTTCCAAAAGGGTCTTGGTACCCAACTTCATCTCAGCACAACCTTTCATCCTCAGACAGATGGTCAAGCAGAAAGGACCATTCAGACCCTAGAAGATATGCTAATGGCATGCGCAATCGATTTCAAGGGTAGTTGGGATGACCACTTTCCTTTGATTAAGTTTGCATACAACAATAACTATCATTCAAGTAGTCGGATGGCTCCATTCGAAGCTCTCTATGTAGGAGGTGCAGATCTCCAATCAGTTTGTTTGAAGCTAGTAAGGCCTTAGTTATAGGGCCTGACTTGGTATTCAATGCCCTAGAGAAAGTCCAGTTGATCAAAGAAAGACTCCGAGCTGCTCAGAGCCGACAAAAGTCTTTTACAGATGTGCCTAGAAAGGATCTTGAGTTCAAGATTAGAGAATATGTCTATCTAAAGATCTCTTCCATGAATGGAGTGAAGAGGTTTGGAAAGAAGGTAAAGCTCAATACCCGATATATCGGTCCCTTCAAAATTGTCAGTGGCTTCAGCAAGGTAGCTTATGCTATCAAATTACCTTTAGATCTAGCCTCAGTTCATCCAGTCTTCCATGTCTCTTTGCTCAAGAAGTTCATAGGTGACCCAACGGTTGTATTCCCTATTTAGAGTATAGATATTCTGAATAGCCTATCTTATGAAGAGATTCCAGTCGAAATTCTAGACTATCAGACTCATAGACTAAGGAACAAAGAAGTCTCTCTAGTCAAAGTTCTTTGGTAGAATTAGTTCGTTGAGAGAGCTACTTAGGAAGCAGAAGCAGACATACGTACCAATTATCCTCACCTCTTCTCTGCTAACTCATATCTAGCTTAAGGTAATTATTCTCCTTAAGATTTTTAGTTTTCATGTATAGATATCAGTTACAACTTGATATAAGACTCATGCTTAGGATTCCATTTTTAAACTAGGTACTAAGTACCATTGAATATTCAATTATATGTTTATGCATCAGATTAGTCATGTGTTCATGCATCAAACATGCATTCTCCTTATGAGAAACTCAGTTATCAGTACTCTCAGTCATGCATTCATGTATCAGCTCAGTCATGAAATCATACATCTGATATAAATTCTCAGTATGAATCTATGAAATGTCAGTTATGTCAGTCATGTTTCATTATTCATGTTCAGTGTGTACTTTGGCTTATCATATCTCCCCAGTTAGTTAGTCTCATTAGAGGATGAATGTTCTCAAGAGGGAGATATTGTAATACCCTGATGTTTTCTAACTAATTTTGTCTCAAGAATGTATGGTATTATCTTGTAAATTGAATGATGTTTATTACTTGCAAAATTTTTAAGATTTTCAATTTTTGTCATATGGGAAATTCAACAAGCTTTCCATCAATATAAGATTCACCCAAATCTGATAACTAGGTAAGAAGTTATGACTATTTCAAGTTCCTATCATAAAACAGTGCCAAATTGATCAGTGGCGCGCCGCGCCACAAGCTAAAATAGCAATTGTCTCCGCATTACGCCAAAGTTTTAGGGCATAAATAAAGTAGCAATACGATGGCTCCGTGTTGCGCCATCCCTCAATTTCCCAGTTGTCAAATTCCAGTGACATGATGCAATTATGCCGCGTCGCGCCAGGGGTCCAATTCAGGAAAATTTCATTGAAATTGAAAGACGCGTCCCGGGTTAAAAGGGTCAATTTCCCACCCCTATTTAAACCCAATAACTTGTGATTTATCCATTTTTCACCCAAAATATACTATTCTCTCTCAATTTTCTCTCAATAAGAAGCTATGGTCTCACATGCATACCAGTATATTCAAAGTACTGACGCATTTGTACTATGGTGTCTTATACCATTGATTGAAAGACATGAGCTCCCAAGCATCAGTAGCATTCCAGTCTCAGTAGTCAGAGTTAGCAGTGAGTCCTCATCTCTCGAGGACATGATCATTTATTTATTATCTCATTAAGTAATTTATAAGTTGGAGTTAGTTGGTTACATGTCCCATCAACTCCTCATTTAGACAGTTCAGTTAGTTAGAGGCTTTCCAGAGTATCATGTTCAGACTCTCATGTTATTTCAGTTTTGTTTTGGGTATTTTATATCCCATTCGGATGTTATATCTTTATCAGTTATATTACAGTCTTGAACCTTATGGCCTTTCAGTTCATGTTTCCGCTATCATACAGTATATTATGCAGTATAATGGTATAGATATTGCTCATGGGTTAGCTTATGGTCCTTCAGGGTCATGAACACCGTGTAGAATTCCGGGTACCAGATCCAGGGTGTTACAATATCACTCCCAACCATCACACATCAATTATAAACACCAATAACTATTACCTCGGGGCATCAATTTCACCTTTTTCTTCTTCAATTTCTCAAACTCCTTACTAAATCAATTTATTTCATTAAAGCACTTAAGAGCTTTTTGGATCAAATTATGGTCTATCAAATAAAAGGATTAGGCTACATATGAGGCTACAAAGAAAAGGCTAAAGGCTCAATGGGGGTTAACTAGGATAATGCACAAAGGGCAGGACAAATAAAAGGTATAAAACAAAGCTATCAAAGAAATGCCTAAATCATCTCCTAAACCCACACTCTTTATTTCACTTTACACACACACTGAGCAAGTTCTAGACATCACACGCAATAAGGAATATACAAAAACCTTACATGAACATGGAACATGCTTAACTCAATAGGATCATCATAGACTCCCAACCAAATAATAACTTGAATTCAAATTTAAGCCAAGAAATACAAGAGGCACAAACATGAGACTAGGAGTCTCAAAAGTAGAAATTCACTTATTCAACATGCTTTTACCAAACAAAACACTCTAACCATGCAATCAAAAATTGCACAAACTCAAATATCTCACTTATTCCTATCCTAAAAATTTTAAATTGAGCAAAAAAATAGGAAATTCCCCACCCTACACTTAAAAATCAACTTTGTCCCCAAAGTGAACTTTTTAAAGTAAGATATAGAAATATTCCTTGAGGCCTCTAAGCCTAGCTAGTAGCATCTTTACACATAAATGAGATTCGTGAGATCCCACACTCATCTTTTTCCATGCTTCTTAGCTCAGATTTTCGGTTCTCAGACTTCCCATCAACCTGTGACATAACAAAAACAAAAACTACGTGAAGTACAAAAACTTAAAACTAAAAGAAAACATACCTTAGCTTAGGTTGCCTCCCAAAAAGTGCCTAATTTAGTGTCACGGCACACCCCAATTAACTTTTTCCTCTACCTAGAGGAAATGAATTTCAGCCCCAACATCACATTCATCTTTTTACCTCGATCATAGGGAGGTGGTACAAAGATTAAGGAACTGAGTAATAGAATTTACACGGTAAACCACTCAGTCTTGAAGTGAGGTGTGTTTTTATATTGCTTATCCGGTGTAAAATCAAGAATATAGGATTCTTGTTCCTCATCTTCACACGCTTCCACTATTTTAAATGATTCCACAGACAAGATATCATCTAAACATAATGTAGAAAAGTTCTTTGAGTGAGTCCCAACAAATCCCACTTCAAAATTTACACAGTCGATAACACCTTCACTTATATTCACCTTCTCAATTCCAGTCATAACAGAAAGATGAAAGTCAAGTGGCTGCAATTCTTGTGGTGATGGTTGTATCTCCTTAACCTCCTTAGTTGTTTGTTGATCATTACCCATAAATATGACTAAATCAGGATTAAAAAGATACATATCTGCAGAGTGATACAAATTGCCTCAAGCCACCCACCAACTTGTGGTTTACTGCACAAATCGTAAGCAAGTAGGTCCTCTCCAAATGCTTGGATCAAAATATGGACAAAAATACTCATGGTGGGCTCCTCCACAATAATTACAAGAATCATCATCCCTCAAAAACCATCTATCCAAGAATGACATCTCAAGAAGAGTGTGAGAAAAATAGAAATAATGGAAAATAAAAAGAAACTTAAAAAAAACAAAAACTAAACTCAATATAGAAAAACTAAAAATAAGATAGTTTCCTAGTTACAAGTACCTGGAAACGGTACCAAAAACTTGGCAGCGCCTAAGTACACATGCAAGTGTATGTGGTCTTATCAAGTAGTAAAGTGGCTTCAAGAAAGCCCAAGTATCGATCTCTCAGGGACTTGCGTTCGCCGACTATACAATTCTAGTTTAACCAATTGAGGAGAGTAAAAAATAGAGCTTCAGAATTGTAAATTAAAAATAAACTAAAGTAATGTGGAAAAGAAATGACTTTTGACAATCAGTTGATAGAAGCCCAGGGTTAAGGCTTACGAACAATCATACTACTTTATTGAACTTTATTTGTTAAATTGCTTATCTTGGTTGTTGATTCATAGGGTCAATTGCATGATTAAGGTCTCCTGAACTCTAAAATTTTACCTAATATAGATATTACAACTACATCGTTGAGCGGGGATGTAATAATTCAATTAAGTATTTTAAAGCTATCGTTCTACACATGAATCAAGTAAGGATTCTAAGTACATCTGTGACCTAGATACTAATTCGAATTCCTTATTTTATAAGGAAATAAGAACTATACTTTATTTATTCCCATGTTTAATGTAACGCCCCAAAATCGGATCCCGAGATGTCACACGGTGCTTAAGGTAACAAGTGACCCCAAGCTAATCCGCCATCTGGCATAACCCAAAGCAACTGAATAAAATACATTAAATAGAAGGAATAATGCGGAAACAACCCATAACTTAGTTTGACCAACATGAAAGTAAATTTACACGGTCACAATTCTGCTCATATACATACAAATCTGAAACTGAATACACTAACTACTAGTGACTGTCTATGAAGCCTCTACTAGCATTGACAAAAGATAGCCGAGTCATGACTCCCAACTAGCCCTACTCAATATGACTGAATATAGAAAATGCAATACACCTCAAATCTGAACAACTCAAGTCCCCGAATCAAAAGGACTAATCACCTACCGATCGAGAGCTACGATCTAGCTGAACATGATATGTGCGCTACAGCTTGTACCTATATTTTGGTAAGATTGTAGCCCATGGAAATATGTGGGTCAGCACTTTGAAATGTACTGAGTATGTGGGGTGCATGCAACCATATAAATAGTATAATCAATTTCATGAAAACATGCATACGAACAATGATGACTCACTTGGCTTAAGTTATATTAAATCATACTCTTCGTAATTTCATAGTAAATAGCTCATATGATAAAATCTCATAATCCACGTAAATCATTATAAATCATAAATTATGTTAAATCATCATAAATTATCATATCATCAAAAATCATCATAGGTAATTATAAATCATCATAAATGACCATAAAACATCATAAACATCTCAACTCTTTGACTTAAATCTCGGAGTGACTAAGTAATTTAAGAAACTTAATCTTATGGACACGGGAGTTTCCTATAACCGAAAACCCCACATGAGCTACGTGGACTACCAACGTTTGAAAACCCCGTTAGCAGGAGCGTCATACTCTTTGCCAGGGAGTACGACCTTAAAACTATAATAATCACAATCGGGCTCTCAGACTAATAATATCATCATCAAACAACCCTACGGTGGCACATAGGTTTGGAAAAATGCCAAATTTCCCTCTCGGTGCTAAGTACTACTCCCCTACAAGCTTAGAACGCATTAGGAAATCCACCACAACATCACAAGGGTCTATCATAAAGACCAAATCAAATCTCTTTCTCATTTATCAAATCATATCAATTTGTGAATTCCTAACTCAACACATTTTAGCTCAAAATATTTTAATCTTTCTCAACATCAACAAGGTATCAATGCATTGAACCATAAATGACTCGACATTAGGACAAGGATATGAAGACTGAATACATAATATTTTCAACAATTTAACTCATCAAAACCATCCAGAAAATACCAAGACTCATTGCAACTTCAATATCAACATTTCTCAATTTGCCATCTAACTCTCATTTAAAGGTACTTGAGATATCAACCCATAGTAGGGATATAGAATTTCCAATATCAATTATAAATTCATAATAAAGAAGTAGTGGAATGATAGTATAAATCAAGGCTTAGCAAATTATATCATCATACTCTCATAATCAGATACTTTTTGGACATAATTCCATCTCAACATCATACACATATCGGATGACATAATCCCATAGCTCATGGACAATAATATAAGATATAAAACCATATTTCTAATTCATGGTAAAACATATAAAATCTCATGCCAATGTAATTCAATAAAAATACAGGGCACAAGATCGAAAGGATAATCTTGTTCAAAGCCCCACATACCTAAAAATAGAAGATGAATATGAACTTCCGACTCCGGAACTTTATTCACGAAAATAAAGGGTGCTTCTCGAAGCCCTCAACATGATCAACTCGAATCCCAAATCAATTTGAAATTTCTACAGTTCAATCAAGAGACATAGAAGGATGAAATTTGTAGTAGGGTTGGGGTTTGAGCCTTAGGAAATTTTGGTGAAACATGAGCTATTGAATGCTCTTAGTGGACATAAATCCATGGTTTATCCGGATTGATTGGAGTGAAAATGATCAAAATACCCTTAAAAATCAAATAATGTAAAATCTGTCCTTTGGTGGACTGTTTTGATAGGCTGAAGTAGATCGACCATAACTTTTTTCTCCGATGGAAAGATTTGATGAAACCAATTTCATTGGAAAGAGGACTTTCATTGCTTTCTGTTGATATATAGTAGCTCACCCAGATCATTATGTACAAGGAGTTATGATCGTTTGAAGTTGACCCTAAAATTCGCCTGGCCTCAGTATTTTTTTTCCTGCACATTTACTGTTCTCTACTATTCACGGTTAGATCGGAATGATCATAACTCATCGCTCGATTGTCCGTTTTGGATGATACACATATCGTTGGAAATATTATTCAATGATCTACGTGATGACGGGTCTCATATCCAGAAAATTTACACAAAAAATTATTAATTACGTTAAAGAACAGAATTCAACACATTTTTGTCCGAGATCTTAACGGACTCTTGGAAAGATAAAAAGGCTTTAACGACTCGACACATTTGGGAGAGAAATATTTAACAGGAAAACTCGGGGTATCAAATAATCTCCCCCTTGGAAACATTCGTCTCCGAATGTCGCTCGTTGGGTTTTGAAGACAAGAAAAATTGAGGATACGCAACTAAAATAGCTTGATGAACAAGTTTATATTTTTCTAAGCTTTGGAGTACTTTCCGACGCATAAGCTCATGATAATCACAACGAAATAGTTGAGTCTATTACTAAAAGAGTTGGATAAAGGAAAAATTATTAACTTCGATTTAAATCCGCATTCATAAAGAAAGAGATGAAAGATCTAGGATATGAAAACTCGGGATATCACAATATCTCCCTCTTGCGATCGGTTCTCCCCAAATAATACTAATTGATACAAGGGATACTTTATGATCGACCCATGGCTTAATACTTGGGTCAAAAACAAAAACAAATGCTAAATAGATTTTGGTAACTCGCTTTGAAGCAAATAAATCATTCTTGAAATGGTTATGCTCACGAAACTTCAAGTAGTGAGATTGGACCACATTGGAAGATGGAAGAAATATATGAATCCGTCGGAATAACTATCAATTTGAATTTCTAGGTGCACGGACCGAATCAAGACACACTCTCATTCAATTAGGACATGATTCAAAATCTTTTCAAGGAACTTTCAACGCTACTAGGAAGCAATTGGGTTTGGGATATGGTTTGAACAATATATATATATATATATATATATAAATATATATTGAAATAAGGATTTATAACTCAACCCCAATTTTAAGTACGGAGCGTAGGTCGATCAGTCTTATATCAAAATAAAAGTACTAGACCCCACACAGTACAACTCCTTACTTTCAAGCTTATCAATACGCTTTGCACACCCTTTCTCCGCAATACTATTTTCCTCAAATACCATACTTACTTGATTCAATTCATAATTCTCACACGGCATTTGTAATCTTGGCAATTCAAATCTAACTAAGCCAAACTCTCTCTCCTTATTTTCAAGCTTAATTTGGAGTCACCAATTCCTCCACCTAACACCATAATACAGTACCATTCCAAATTATAAATTTACACACATCCACATTGTTACAATTCCTCATCTCACAGATAATTCTTATTACCACTCAATCAACTGTAATCCACTTAATACTCACCATTTTCAACCATCATATTCATATCAACAAGCCTTAAAGCTTAGGGAACTATTCATAGGCATATACGTAATTCAAATTATAGCAAGGGCAAGGCTTGCAACTAATATCCTCAGACAGGAGATATATTCACAATACATGAGTGCTATGCAAGATCATTTTACAAGAGCTTTTAGCTTAGACTTCTAAATCAACATAGACACCAAAACTTATTGATAATATAAACTTTAATGTCCGTCCATATATACACACATGATTTTCAAGACTATCTTTATAATTACGTATACACTCCTAATCAACACCCATAAAACACTTTTTTGAAATTCTACAATCCTTTATTAAGACAACTTCTGGGCACTATTCTTAAGAAAACACTCACTAACTTTTCCAATTAACTAAGCCATGCACAAGCCTTCACTTCAACAATTCCCCACCTACAAACCTAGATAAACCATCACACAAACACTTTTACAAACACAACATGAAATGCTTCAAATAACCATGACATCCATCAAAATCCTATACTCAAGCTTAGTCCACACTTGCCACCTTAGATAAAATGAACATGCCACAATCTTTATCAACAAAAACCCGCTCACTCTCTCCTATCATCACCATTGTTCATCCACACTCCCTCCACAAATGGAAAGTGATGAAAAGGTATAATATAAAGGAATATTGTGTATAACTTGGTGCGGTTATTGAGGCCAGAGAACTAGGGCATCAAATACATGAATTCAACCAGAATCAAGATTAAAGATTAAGGACAACCATGACATATATTGAATCTTATTGGTCGCTAAGGGTGTTGCCGGTGGACTGAACTTGAACATACAATAAAACTTAAGAACATGCATTATGAACCGCGCAACTTGAGTTTGGAGTTTATAGCTTATGGAATGTCAATTTTGCTTGCTAGAAAAATTGGGACTCCATATTTCGATAGTTAGAAGAATACATGATTTCCCATGATATGCATGAACATGTATTATGATCGGGGGAATAAAACATAAGGAATGAGAAAATATCAAAGTCATTGAAAAGGATGGGATAAAATAGGATCAACACCACTTCTTCTCACCACCAACTTGCAACCCACCGATACACCTACCTGAATCCCGCAATCTTAACTTAGTTAATTTTTTTCTACTATCTCCCCCTTAGACTTAAGAACACACTCCGAGTCAATGAATCACCATACAAACTCTAGTCTATGGCATTCACTTTACTCCAGGGTCCCCAGATATACCCATACACAAGATCCATAACTTAACCTGCATAACTACACCTACGAGCACAAAACCCAATCTTAACATAACTCCCAAATACCCACCAACTTAGACAACTTCAAAAGTTATCATACAATAATTCATGCACTCCACAGCTTAGATTCTAGCACTTACCATGGATACATCAACCCTTCGCTAAACCATACTAACTTCTTCGTGCTTTACTAACATCACATCTCAAGCTAACATCCTCGTCAACCTCTAATGCCCAAGTTAACTCACAATTACATCGTATACCACATATCATCATTCATACTTACCCGATCAATGATAACACTAACCGCTTAACATTTAATAACTTAAAAAAATCCCCATAACACCTTCACCATACTATTACCTCAACACACAATATCACACTTGATCACAAACAAATAGACTTAAGCTCCTATACATACGGTTCAAACCTACTAAATCTCCTCTTTATCACTAATGTCGTAGCAATTCAATCATTAAATTCATTTTTCTTATCACCCGCTATATAAACTTAACAACTCACTCTGACTACGATTAACAACAATCTCAACAACCATTTCCGTCTATCAAACACCCCAAACATACTAGTCCACCAAAACCTCATAACGACAATAATCATCCATAATTCCATGCCCTATGCCATAATAATTTATTAACACCGCCTTCCACCACATTTCCAACCCCCCGGTTCCAACCAATGCAAGAACAACAAAGTAAATAGCCAGCTGCTAGTGAATCAAAACAGGCCTCATAGGACTTCACTAGACTTTGGTTTTGTATTTTGAAAAAGGAAATAAATATCAAAACAATTATGCTAGTGAATTGAAATAAGCCCCACACGGCTTCACTAGACTTCAAATTTTCATCAAAAGATGATCAAAAAATATTTTCAAGACATAAAAGCTGAGTACACCATAATGAAGGATGCGAGAATATGTGTCTTGCTTTACCTCAACTGAACGACTCAAGAGGGATGAGGGTACATCTTAAAAGCTAGGGAACCTTTGCTAGTAAGCCCAGGAATATAATCAAGAGAGAAAATTAGGACTAGTTAATTACCCTGTCTCAAAATTAGTACACGGATAAGGAAAATATGAAATCACATCATGAATTCTAGGGAGAAATCCAAAAATACTTCCAGCATAGGCTTAATGCATAACCTTCAAGAACGTACATATGACACCTCAATTTTTCAGAACTCAAGAGCACTAATGAAATCATTTTTTTTCTAGCTCACTTACAAGCCCGTAATATAAGAGGAGATTATCCAAGAAAGCACCATCTATAAGGATTTACGCTTGACTATATCTGGTATTTTAGAACAAGGCAAAATGGCCCAATTTATGTAAGGTATGAACTCGTATGAATTTCTTAAGGAACCTTTCCACAGCATGACCTACGACTTAAAAGAAAGGGAATATTTTCCTAAATGCCTCGTAGCCTCTCAAAAAAAAGTACAGACGTCTCTGTACCGATTCGCAAGACTCTACTAGACACGGCTTCATAGACACCCTAGGACACTTGAACTCTGTGCTCTGATACCAAGCTTGTAACACCTTAAAATCAGATCCTGAGATGTCACATGGTGCTTAAGGTCACAAGTGACCCCAAGCTAACCCTTCATCTGGCATAACCCAAAGCAACAGAATAAAATACATAAAATAGAAGGAATAATACAGAAACAACCCATAACTTAGTCTGACCAATATGAAAGTAAATTTACACGGTCATAATTCTGCTCATATATATACAAATCTGAAACTGAATACACTGACTACTAGTGACTGTCTATGAAGCCTCTACTAGAATTGACCAAAGATAGCCAGGTCATGACTCCCCAATACCCCTACACAATACGACTGAATACAGAAAATACAATACACCTCAAATCTGAACAACTCAAGTCCCTGAATCAAAAGGACTAATCACCTGCCGATCGAGAACTGCAACCCAGCTGAACATGATATGTGCGCTACAGCTTGTACCTACATTTTAGTAAGAATATAGCCCATGGAAATATGTGGGTCAGCACTTTGAAATGTACTGAGTATGTAGGGGTGCATACAACAATAGAAATAGTGTAATCAATTTCATGAAAACATGCATATGGACAATGATGACTCACTTGGCTTGAGTTATATCAAATCATACTTTTCATAATTTCATAATAAATAGTTCATATGATAAAATCTCGTAATCCACGTAAATCATTATAACTCATAAATTATGATAAATCATCCTAAATCATCATAAATTATCATATCGTAAAAAATCATCATAGGTAATTATAAATCATCATAAATGACCATAAAACATCATAAACATCTTAAATCTTTGACTCAAATCTCGGATGACTTGGTAATCTAAGAAACTTAATCTTATGGACACGGGAGTTTTCTATAACTGACAACCCCACATGAGCTACGTGGAATACCAACGTTTGAAACCCCCATTGGCGGGAGCGTCATACTCTTTGCCAGGGAGTACGACCTTAAAACTATAATAATCACAATTGGGCTCTCTGGCCAATAATATCATCATCAAACAACCCTACGGTAGCACATAGGTTTGGGGAAATACCAAATTTCCCTCTCGGTGCTAAGTACTACTCCCCGACAAGCTCAGAACGTGTTAGGAAATACACCACAACATCACGAGGGTCTATTATATAGACCAAATCAAATCTCTTTCACATTTATCAAATCTTATCAATTTGTGGATTCCTAACTCAACACATTTTAGCTCAAAATATTTTAATCTTCCTCAATATCAACAAGGTATCAATGCATTGAACCATAACTGACTCGACATTTGGACAAGGATATGAAGACTCAATACATAATAGTTTAAACAACTTAACTCATCAAAACCATTCGGAAAATACCAAGACTCATTGCAACTTCAATATCAACATTTCTCAATTTGCTATCTAACTCTCATTTCAAGGTACTTGATACATCAACCCATAGTAGGGATATAGAATTTCCAATCTCAATTATAAATTCATAATAAGGAAATAGTGGAATGATAGTATAAATCAAGGCTTAACAAATTTAATCATCATACTCTCATAATAAAATACTTTTTGGACGAAGTTCCATCTCAACATCATACACATATCGGATGACATAATCCCATAGCTCATGGACAATAATATAAGATGTAAAACCATATTTCTAATTCATGGTAAAAATGTAAAATCTTATGTCAATGTAATTCAACAAAAATACCAGGCACAAGATTGAAAGGATAATCTTATTCAAAGCCCCACATACCTAAAAATGGAAGATGAATATGAACTTCCGACTCTGAAAATTTATTCACAAAAATAAAGGGTGCTTCTCAAAGCCCTTAACATGACCAACTCGAATCCCAAATCAATTTGAAATTTCTATGGTTCAATTAAGAGACATAGAAGGATGAAATTTGGAGTAGTAAGGTTGGGGTTTAAGTGTTAGAAAATTTTGGAGAAAAATGAGCTATTGAATGCTCTTAATGGACATAAATTCATGGTTTACCCGGATGGATTAGAGTGGGAATGACAAAAATAACCTTAAAAATCAAATAATGTCAAATCTGTCCTTTGGTGGACTATTTTGATAGGCTAAATTAGATTGACCATAACTTTTTGTTTTGATGGACAAATTGGATGAAACTAATTTTATTGGAAAGAGGAATCTCAGAGCTTTCTGTTGATATCTGGTAGCTCACCCAGATCATTATGTACAAGGATTTATGATCATTTGAAGTTGACCCTAAAAGTTGCCTGACCTCAGTATTTTTTTCCTGCACATTTACTGTTTACCACTATTCATAGTTAGATCGAAATGATCATAACTCATTGCTCGAGTGTCCGTTTTGGATGATCCACATATCGTTGGAAAGATTATTCGATGCTCTACGCGATGACGGGTTGCATATCCAGAAATTCCACATAGAAAAATTATTAATCACGATAAAGAACAGAATTCAACATATTTTCGTCCGAGATCTTAACGGACTCTTGGAAAGATAAAAAGGCTTTAGCGACTTGAAACATTTGGGAGAGAAATATTTAATGGAAAAACTCAGGGTATCACATTCTATCTCCCTATTTCCACTCCTGAGATCAAAAGGTAGACAATTGATGTATTCTAAGGGTGATCATTCCTCAAAATAGTTAAATCACGAATAAACAAATAACCATAATGATAAACAATTAATCAAAATTAATTAAAAGGAAAAGTAGTCATGATCTTGGCCTTAACCCCAAAAAAGGAATTTTAACCTTTAATGGAAATATTCATCTTCTAATTCCTTGGATAGATGATACAAACCATAAAAAAGACAAAATTAAAGAATGATAAAACCTTAAAAAAAGTTGTGGTAGCCTGCAATTCTCCAAGATGTCCAAATGTATGTAAGAAAATATGATATAACATGTATTTATAGTATAAGAGTGAGCCCATTATAAGTTGGGCAAGAAAACCTTCAGCTATTGAGCCCAAGAGTGGAGAGGGAGCCGCTCAGGCTATAGCCCCGCTTTAGGCAAGGCTGTGCCCTAGTTTGAGCGCCGCTCCTGGAAAGGCATCTCATCCATATCACCTTGGTTCAATTTTTTAGTGACTTATGAACCATTTGAAGTGATGCACACGCTAAAAACACTTTTAACGTGCTCTCACTCTCACTGGACATTCCAGGTGTCCAAATTGGCATCAAGTAGCATATTGTGCTTCCGTGATCCATTCTAAGCCTTTCTCAGTTATTTCCACCTGATTTGAATCTTGTATATCCTTCATATATCATCATAATCCATTAATCAAGTATCCTATAGAATTAAAAACAACAATTTAAATCTCAAAACAACATAATATCCAACACGATGAACTAGAAACACGAGCTAAGCATAAGCTAAATTCACATTGAGCTTAAGCTTATTGTTTGGAGACTTGTTTTGATTCAATTTACCCTTGAACATTATAATAAAGTTTATTCACATATAAATACACAATAAAAACCTTAGGAATTCATTAAAAACATTAAAACCCAACACAATAGACTAGACAATCACCTAACTCAAACTAGTCACACTAGTTTTCTTGGTTGAATTCTAAATAATCAATTTGAATCAAAACTCATGTGAAAATACCATTAAACATTGTAAAAGCATACATGGACACTTAAATTCACATTCTATCATTGATAACGCTCAATCTACAGCTCTCGTGGGAGTGTAAAGCGGTCGTTAGCAAATATAGAACCCAACCTGGGTTGGGTATCGATCCCACAGAGAATAGCTTGGCCAACAAGCAAGAGAAATTACTAGACTTTTAGTGCAAGTCTCGTAGGAAAGGGGGGATTGTAGTATGTAACCAAAACAAGAATGTAAGAACTGAAAATAGCAAAATAAAGAGAGATTGTCACGTGTGTTGTAAACAATGAGAATTGAGGCGTTGGGGTTATGTCCACCTTCTGAGGTATACGTCTCTATTGGCTATGAGTGTGTAGAGTCTTGACATGTAATTGCTTATAGAGAATTGTAGTCGATGGTAAATCCAAGCGTCTCTCGACCTAAACAAGGACTATTTCACTTTAACTCTCTCGAGCTTAAAGCGTGACTAACGGTACGAATTCTCCAAGAAGTTAGTCCAGGTACGGCACTAGCTTTTTAATAGGAAAGGGTGTCCTACTACCTTGACATTATCTCTTTTCCAGACAAATAACTTTTCTCTCGAACAAGTCAGATGTTAGACTGGCGTTGGTCTATGCGTCTTCTTTTCTAGACAAATAACCTTTCTCTCGAACAGGTTAGATGTTAGAATGGCGTGTTCTTGTGTTTGAACCGCAAAGAATGTAGATTTAAGATGAAGAGAATAATGATATAAGCAATATACTTGTCTTGAACTCACAAACTCATAGCTATAGATAGTAACTCATTCGGCTTCCATAACCCCAACTAAGAGATTTAGTTACCCATGAATGCGAAGGATATCACATTTTGCATGGTGGATGGCGTGAATAGTAGGTGTTTGGCGTGTGGTTTTAGTGATTCCGTAGCAAGTAACGATTCTCTTGTTGTGGAATTTAAGAGTAGAAGAATGAAGAATTGAGAATGGGTTGTAGGAAGATGTCTTAATTGTAAGGAGATGAATGAATTGTCAGAATGTCTCCCCTCCTCACTTTAAAATCTCTAACATGATAGGGTATTTATAATACTCCTATCCTACTCCTACTAAACTAATAAAATAAATAACCAAATCCTAATATACTAATGAAATCCTTGACCCAATTGTACTAGGGTAAGGTTACAAAATTATAATCCAAATAGAATGATGAAACACATAACCTAATTGCACTAGGTTAATGTATTATGGCAAAAATCCAGCTTTGTGTCTGTAAGTCCCAAAGTCTTCAGAAATGCTGTTTTAGCCCGGGACAGATTTTCCATGCAGCAGATTTAGTCCTTTATGCGTCCAGCTCCTTTCCATCTCGTTTGTGAGCTTTCTTTTGCGTCAAGTAAGCCATAAATTGCTGTATTTTGCATCATTTATACCTGAAACTTTCCTAATCACATTTGTTAGCTCATTTACAGGAAAAAGGACTAAAAGTGTACGAAATAGATAATTAGTTCTCGAAACTAGGCTAAAATATGGGCAAAATATATTGATATAGGCGCGTAATTTCGCCTATCATCAATCATTATCAACACATTAAGCACACAAATCATCCTCAAAACAAGGTTAAAAAGACTAGAATAGTGACACTAGAATGCATAAATACACCCAACATCAATGGGGTACCTTGAAAGAGTTATTGAGTTCAATCTA
The DNA here is from genome assembly GCF_002878395.1 of Capsicum annuum. Classification (NCBI taxonomy): domain Eukaryota; kingdom Viridiplantae; phylum Streptophyta; class Magnoliopsida; order Solanales; family Solanaceae; genus Capsicum; species Capsicum annuum. The sequence goes on from NC_061117.1 coordinate 131,759,621, forward strand.
TGTACTGAGGGGTTATAAAAAGCTTTATAATAGTTATAAAATAATAAAAAATTGTTCAAGATGGGTAGAGATTTATGGAGTTCTTAGATGTGTTCTTAACCTTGATGATTGGTGTCATGAAAATTACATCACCCCTGATTTGGTTGACTATCTAGGGATACCTCAAAAATCTTTATCCTTCCAATATTACATAAATGGGTATAGAGTTGTGATTTCAATCTCGAGTCTCAAATTTGTGTTGAAACTTGAAGCTCGAGTCGATGCTAGGAGTTAGGTCTCGAGACGGGTTTAGTTATTAAAGCTTGAAATATGAGTCTGGATCTCGAATCCAGATCGTAGTCATGTCTTGAATGAGGTAATTGTGGGTTAAAAATTTTGGGTATCGGGTTAGTGTCTAGATTTGGGTCTTGAATTGGTGTCGAAAGTTAGATTTTGAGATAGACTTGGGAGTTAGCTCTAAATTGAGATTCTTGGTCTCGGGTCGTAGTTGTGTCTCTAGTCGACTCATAGTCAAGAGTCGGATCCTCGGTCGAGGTTATAGTCGGGTCTCGAATTGGGTCAGATGTCACATTCTAGATCTTGGATTGGAAGCTGGATCCCAGGTCTGATCTCATTTTACGTCTCGAGATAAAAAATAATCTAAGAATGAAAAAGTCAATTTTTTTAAAAAAAAATTAAGAAAATAAAAATTCAAAATATGAAAAATATTTTCTATTTTTTTTAAAAAACATTTTTCTTCATTCCAAACACACCCTTAATAAGTATAATTTAGAGGTTGCTACATCTTCATATACGTCATAATTTAAAGAGAGTGGAATTGATGGATACCCATGGATTATCCGTGATAATGCTCAAGTTACTCTTGGTGGATACCCATGGGTTATCCATGATAATGCTCATATTACACTCTTAAATGGGTGTAAGTGCTCGTTGTCAATACAATAACCCAACTTAGGTTCGGGTTGAATCCACAAGGAGTGAAGATGCGGAATTCAAAGTTTAAGAGTGTTAAAAGTCAGCTAGGAGTTGACCCATAGTGTATATAAAACAAACATAAATATAAAATAGAGGGATTAGTTGAAAAGTGTTTAATACAACAATTTCTTTGCTTTTATAATACTATTTCGAACTTGAAAAATGCTTAGAATGTAATCAATTGGAAATAGACCTTGGGATTATGCAATTCTAAGGGTGAATTCATGCATGGGTAATTGTAAATTTATCTAAATTCAGCTAGGAGTCACGGGCAGGCTAGATTTGAAGATATCAATGTCAATCTTTCAATAAAAAACTAAATTTCACAAATGGGTTCTTTCGAACACCTCATAAGTGTAACACTTTCACCAATTTATTGCCTCATTTAACATCCTTATTTCCAAGAGATGCTATTATATTAAATAATTCAAGTTATTATTTATATTTATTCCTCACCCATACCCCCTCTTTCAAGAATGATATGGGTTCTAAGGTAATTGAGGTTTGAAAACCCCAATTCTTAGTTAAAATATGAAATAAATACAAAACCCATAACAATAGCTACTTAATAAGATAAATAATCACCCCCCACCCTTCATGCACTTATCACAACCTATTTAAGCATAACCCCAAGATGAAGAATTAACTGCTCATAGAGAGAGAAAGTAAGGATATACCAAAGTTTCTATTAAATCGATCCATAAAAAATAAAATGAAATAAAAATGCAAGCTTTAAATCTCTAATGCAAAACACTAATCCTTCACTTGGGAATCACTCTAATTACTTCTTCCTTCAAAAGTAATATAGTAATGTTCAAAGGTAATGAAAATGAGCTAAAAACCCCTATTTAAGCCCTAAATCACATTTGCCAAATATTATAAAATTTCCACCTTACTTTTGATCTGCTTAAGCAGATCCAAAGAAGATGGAGTGCAAATACGCAGATGTACAATAGATTCTTTTTCTTTCATATTTAACTTCTTGTTGGCTTGAACGACTTGCTCATCTTCCTTTTTTAATCCTTACCTGAACAAATGAGCATTAAGTATAAGATTAACATCAAATCAATGAAAAAGCATGATAATCTGTGCTTAAAAAGTGCTAGCAATCCATCAAATTGATGACTCATCGACCCCTAAACTTAAACTATTACTTGTACTCAAGCAATCAAGAATAATTCAATGAGATAGGGTATTCAACTCAAATCCACCCAAAACAATGCTATACTAAAGGACTAAGCTAACAAAGATCTACAAAGACTCCCAAACATATCATGTCAACAAGTAAACGAAAATTTTTCAATAAGCATATAACTATGAAGCAAGAATGCAAGATTGTATCAAGTAAACCTTCAAACTCAACAATGCATCTCAAGAGGTGACACAAAACCTTAAAAGATTATCTCAATCTTCACAATACAACTCATCTCATCCATTTACCCAAATCGAGAGTGAGACTTCACCTCCTACCCCAAAGTATCGATGCCACTCACATGTAAAAGTTAGATCTACACACAACATATTTCCATTCTAAAATAAGCTCAAATAATGAAAAAATTTACACCCACTTTCACAACGAAATTCAAGTCAATGAGTCGATCATAGGCTTTCTCATTGTGTTTTTTTCCAATAATATTGACATATCTAGTTTAGAATCACCAAGGTCTTACAAGTATAGATGAATGTTTAAGGTGCGGAAAGAAATATATATAGATCAAGTGACTAAATGACCTCCTTCAACACATTCACTTATCCTCTTCTATCAAAAAATTTTCAAACTATCCACCTCCTTCACCTTCAAATCATTTCCCATGATTCCCTTAACTTTTTCCTTAGCATTTTCCCAACAATTTACAGCTATCATTTTCTTTCTTCACTTCATTAACTTTTTCAAGAGATTTTCTAACTTTAAGCCCTTATTAGCCCATCATTTGTCTAACTCATATAGTAAAAGGTTAGTCTTCCAACCAATTTGAGCAATTTGAGCTTAATAAGTTACTCCGAGTCAAAGACTCATCCTTGTAAAGAGAGAGTCAAAAATTAAATTTAATGTTCTCACTCAAGAGAGATTTCATAAACATCCTTGTTATTTTTCAAAAAGAAAACTAAAATTTTGGTATTTTTTCTCAAAATCATTTCAGTCCTTGCCAACGACATTTTGAAAGTATTTTTGAACTTTTACCTATTTCTAATCAATTCACAAGACTAGATGCTTTACCTAAGGGTGTCATATTATCATTCATCATGGGTGAAATATCACTCGGTTTGACAAAGCAACTAAACTAAACTGAAAACAAAAGATCAAAAGAAAGAGAAAACAAAAATTTGCTTCTTAGGAAATAATCGAGCATTGTAGGAAACCCTTGGAGTTTATTAGACACGTATATACAAAAGATGAGAAGAGAAATGCACACAAATCGGGTATCACATTAATATTAAGCACACTACACAAGCCCAACAAGGGCAATATTTGACTTATCTATCTTTATGCCCATCAAGGGCCAACCCATATCAATGTGAATCATAAAGAATAAGCCCCGTGAGGGATAAAGTAAAAAACAAGACCTATGCTGGCTAAAGTAAAGAAAAACGTAAAAAAATAGAGTATATCACCATAATTCATCCAGACAATGTGACACAACCCGAACTAAAGCCTTATAGTAATGGGCAATCTCAAGCCCAACCAAGACAGAAGACTACCCTAATACCCAATCCAACCAAGAAACATATGCCCTAAGTTGGGTGAATACCGATCATAAAACAAGACAGCCAATTTATCGATGAAGTGACTTTGGGATAATCCTATATTCAAGTCCAAACCAACCAAGTCAATACACCCAATAACCAACTAATCCAACCAAACCAAAACCACAAACCAAAACTAAGACAATAATTTAATGTATGTTTACGTATATATATATATATATATATGACATAATCCATCCATACTCTATCGAAGTCCACAGTTATTTATTCAAAGCCTCTAAACAAAATCAAAGAGTACCTAGTCGAGACATGCCCCCTAACATAGACATATATCAAGTCTATGAAAGACAAAAACATATAAAGTAATCGATGACATGTAATAGATGCCTTCCAAACTATAGAAGATCACCACTTCAATCCCATAGATGATCCTAAATCCGATCACTAAGCAGGAGGAGTAGAATAGCTGGTTCCTACATTGCATAGGGATACAACTGCCTGAAGATGGGTTAGTAGGTGAACGCTAGCATACACTCAGTATAAGTATAAAATAGTGCCATTCAATTAAACCAAGTAAACCAACCATATTTATACAATCGAGAATATATATGTAACCATATCGAGAAAGAAAACTGGGTTTAACATGCATTTGAAATAATAACTGGGGTATGTGTAGCTTAACTGTCCTTAACCATCCATGGGCTATATGGGTCCATCATAACCCCCTGAATGGGCCCCGATGAGTGTAGCCACATGAATTGGAGATACCATAAGAGTAAGTGTAATACCCCATAATTTGGACTAGAATGAAAATCCGTCATTTCTATGCGTGGATGTTTCAAAAGCCACAAATCCAATATAAATTTAGTATGTTAATCAATTATGTAGCATGAGAATATATTTGAGCATGAATTTAGATCATAGAGGTCCCTCAATTCAAGTACAAGTTGAAAGCTTTCCTATCGTTCAAGTTTTAGTGAGCGTCAAAACTTGGGTCAACTTCAATCGACCATAGCTCATTGTATATAAATAAATGGGTGGTTTACTATAAATCAAATAAAATATCTTTGAATTAACTTTCTAACGATACCAATTTTGCCTAAATCCGATAACGTAGCAAAGAGTTATCCCTATTTTATTCCAGCATGTCAAGCTGGAAAATGGTGATGATGTTTCTGATGGGCTATGATGTTTCTGACGACCTTTTTGATGACGTTGTCACATTCTGATGACATTTCTGATGATGTCATCAGCCCTGGGTAGAAAATCCAAAATTTGGACCCCTTTTGTGATGACCATTCGTGACGGCCTATCACGGACTTAATGGCTTGTCACGAATGGCGTCAAGTATATCTTTCCAGCAATTGAGGGACATTTTAGTAAGGGTATTTTGGTCTTTGTCCTTTACTTCCCATGACTTATAACCCTCAAGGAGCGTATTATCTTCCATTCTCTTTAGTTAAATATCTCAAAAAGCTCTCTCATACACTCTCAACTATAAGATTAGGGTTTCCTTTCAAGATCAAAACTCTCAAGAACAAGCCCTAGGGTTTTCATAGAAGAGTCTATTTCAAGGAAATTTCTCCATCAATCTTCACGAATTCTTAATATAAGGTATGCGTAATATTCATCCATGGGTCCCTTTCATCCATGGTGCTCAAAAATCATGTTTTAAATTCTAAATTATGATTTTCTTGTTGTTTTATGACTATATTCATATTAATGATTGTTGTTTGGATTCAAGGTTGTTTCTTGATGTGTTTTTCATGAATCATGTGAATAGGTTAGTTGGAAACCCATTAATTTTGGTGGTTCAAGATTTCCAAATTTGTTAAGTGCACCTATGCTCAATATTATGCATGCAAGATGTTTGATAAAATTCATAGGATGCTAGAAATTGATGTTTACATGGTTCCATGATATCTAAATGACAAGTCCATGTTAGCTATATACTTCAATATAAATTCCATGCTATTGATGTGTTTCTATTGTTGTGGTATGAAACATGTATAATGATGGAGATATACTATATGTACTTGAAATATATCCGTGCACTCCCTACCATGCTTAAGATGTTGAAGAACTACATGAAGTATAATATCCCCTACTTATGCCAATGTGAATCTTCATGGGACTTGGTTGTCAAATACTCAACTCTCTAAAATCTTCATATATCTCCTAGTCGGCTCATAAACAATCATGGTACCAATAGAAAAACAAATAACCCCATACCCTTAAGAATGGGGTTACCTAATCTGTCATAGCGTAAGACAAGCATTCATGTCTCTCTAGTTACTCAAACTTCACCCGTTAAAGCCATAATGAGCATATTTATCGACCAAAGCCATACAAATGACCTTCATCAATAAAATAAACCCCAAAAGCACCTAGTTTTCAACCATTAAGGAGAAATTGGACTTATATATAAGTATTAAGAATGAATACATTAACTATTAGTAACAATTAAGACATTCATCTCTCATTGATGTTTTAACAAACATGTGATGCACATGAAAGGTAAGAGCTTCAAAAATAGAATAAAAACACATGTGGGTAAGCTCAATTCACAAATTCATCACCAAAACACCATTTTTAATCATATTAATGCACTAAAAGTACCCACCGCTCAATTAAGAAAACAAACTATAAGTGGGAAATTTATCTAACACATGGTGCACTAGTTTAAAGAAGCAAAAATTTCTATTTAAGCATGTAAAATAAAACACACATTACAAAATATTCATCCCAACAACCATGTTCTGCCAATATAATCTCAAATTGATTGAATTTAAACTTACAAAAACCATGGAAGTGAAGCATCATTTTCCACTTTCAATAGCATTCAAAAATGAAACCATAAAGATCATACCATGTACTTGATTGAAAGGAAAAGAAAAATGGAATAATTGTCCTATGTAATTATTTGATTTTTCATTATTGAAATAAGAAATTTAGAGTTTGAAATGAGGTAGAATTGGTGTAAAAAGTAACAGCTATTTGTCTTACAAAAAAACCCATATGTGTAAGCATTTCTGGACATTCTCTCCTAGTGTGTTGGACCTACGATTGGATAGCTTCAACATGTCTAGCGCAGGTCAAAGCAGCCTACTTAGCCAGATTTATGGGTCTCCTATGCTAAATTCCACTTGACCTGCTTGAGCAAGTCCAGCACAGGTTAACGCAAAACCTCACTACTCTCTTATGCTCTAGTTGTGCCTGGACTGCTCCAACATATCTAGCGCAAGTCCAGGCAGTGATACTGCCACCAGCTGCATCCAAGTTGCTCTTATCCTTTGCCTGTACTTTTCAAGCATATATAACATGGGTCAAATCTAGTTCAACCAATTTTATGCTAGAAACTCAACTCAATATTGGCTCGGAGCATAGTTTTGAGCATTCACATATCTCTATTAATTATGTCACCTACAAACATAAAAAACAAGTTAAATTAGAATAAAAACATTAGAAAACATCAAAAAAAATCCTTGGATTTCATCCCAAGTATCACCTCAGTTAAAGTCGTGGTACAACATCATTTGACTATCCTTTTGAATTCTTGAATTGAAGTGATTCAATCGTAGTTGCTTCGAGTTCACTCACATGGTAATAATTCAATCCTTGTCCACTCACCATGAACTTCTTTTCCTCATGATACTTTAACTCAATTTATTCATTTGAATACACATTCAAGATCATAAATGACCCCGACTACTTATAATTTTCTAGGGAAAGTTTCAACCTATAGTTGAGAAAGAGCACATTATCACGCACAAAGAACTCTCAGTTCAATGTCTTAACTTCATGTCGGGGCTTATTTTTGGTCTTATTTGAACAAATTATGGGAATGATGCTTTTTATGTACAATAGAGGCCACCTAATAGAACAACTGAACTTTTTTACAGCAGATTTGGAAGCTTCCTTTTGCGGAGGCAATAGATAATCCACAATAATGGTTGGCAAAATATTGTTCTCAAAAGGGTTTCTATTATAAGAGCCAAGATTCATCATCAAATTATCCACTTTGTATTTTCTTTAATCACCTCACTACCCAAGTTCCACAATGCACCCACCCAAGGTTCATCAATAAGATTCTTCTTTATTGTGTTAGTCACCTCATTATTAACCATATCAATTACTGAAATGATTTGTAAATCCTTAGGTTATTTCATAGACTTACATACATTGAAAAAGACCTCTTTATTATTCACTCAGAACTTCATTACACAATATTCAACATCCACTAAGGTTCTTTTGGTAGCTAATAAAGGCGTACCAAAAATAATGGGGACCTCGTGATCTATCTCCCAATCAAGAATAACAAACTTGGCTGAAAAGATGAACCGGTCCACTTTCACAAGAATATCACATATCACTTCCACGGGCTTCTTGATAGAATGATTGACCATTAAGATTCTTAATGGGGTTGGTGGGGATACACCCAAACCTAACTTTTAAAACACAGAAAGTGGCACCAAATTAATGCTTGTCCCAAGATCACACAATGCTTTTCCAAATTTGTACACCCTAATAGTGCAAGGAATAGTGAATGTATCCGAATCTTCCTTCTTTGCTACCATTGTTCTAGACATTATGATACTTAAATTGTGGGTTACCTCTATAGTTTCTGTATCCATGACTCATTTCTTCTTAACTAATTCCTTCATGAATTTATCATACCCGAGTATTAGATATAAAGCTTCTAGCAATGGAATATTCATCGATAGGTTGCTAAATTTTGCAAGAAATTTCTTATACTTAGTATTATCTTCGTAATTCTTGAGCCTTTGTCAGAATGGGAAAGAATTTTTATTTGAGACAAAGGAATAACTAGAGTTTCTATTCGGTTTTGGAGCATTACTATCAACTGCTTTCAGAGCTTTATTGCTTTTACCCTTTTTTTTTTCAAATACCTTCGGCTTTTCAATAATTTACTCATTGGTCTTTAGAACTGCATCATTAGACTTATTTAGCCACTTTTTATTTTCATTTGCTTGTTCATAACCCCTCATTTCATTGGGATCTTTATCAAAATCAATGATATTTTTACCAAGAGTCCAACCACTCCTAGTGATAATGGACATGAAATGAGAATCATTCTTATTATTAGTAACTGTGTCACAAGGTAATCCACCCTTTGACCTTGCATCAAGATAAGTCAAGAGTTGACCCACTTAAGTTATTTGATAGAGTCCAAATGAGATGTCACAATTTGATTGAGTTGTGAGAAATCACTTTTCAAATATCTCACCATTTTATAGGTTTCCTCAACACACATCAATATACAAGCAAGAACATTCTCATATTTGAACTTCTCCAGATCAATATGGCTTTACTCTTGAATCTTGAACCTATCATGTAGGGGTATGTACCGTTCATAATCCTTATCCTTATCTCTCAAATATTGGTCTCTATCCCAATATCTATTATGGTAATCTGTATTACAATCCCATTCTTCCAACCTTAATTCCTACTTTGCCTTTGATAGGTACGGTGGGAACCCTCCTATTTGGTTCAATAAAAACCAAACTTTCTCTTTAAGAGAATCTGCTTCCTCATCATCATAAGATTTAACACTCTTGGAAATGATGACGTTAACTACCTTAGAAGGAGCTCCCATTATATGCTTGGTGAGAAGATCAAGTTGAGTCATCACTTTAGCCATGTTCTCAGGTCTTTCATCAGCCCTTTTTCATTGTTATTGGCTTATAAAAGATATGGAGGGATCCTGCATGGCCCCGCGACCACCTCAGTATCTCTTGTGTGCCAACCTATACTTTGATTTGTTATTTAATCTAATAAAGATAACACAACACCATAAGATTATTTGAAAATAGATCCACCGACCGCATTATAGTCTACTTTCTTGTTCAATTGATCCAATGCCGTTTAGAAAATTTGATGAAATATTTTATTTGGAGCCTCATGATTAGGGCATTATATTATCTTATTTTTGAATCATTGCCAAGACTCATATAATGGTTTTCCATAAAGTTGGTGATTTTATCGCTTAGTTGTAACATCTGAGAAGGAGAAAAGTATCTATCCAAGAATGCTTTTATGATCCAAACCTATGAAGTGATATATCCTGTAGGCAAAGACCACAACTATAAGACCGTTTCTTCCATAAAAAAGAATGGGAAAAGACACAAACAAATTGAAACTAGAGATATGTGGTCTATGTCAAATGGATAACACACATCTATATAATTCTTCAAGTGTACATTAGCATCCTCATGTGCTTGGCCTCCAAACAAGCCCTTTATTTGAAGATAATGAAGTATGATGCTAGTAACGTGAACCACTTCATTATCTTATGCCAGTTGAATACAAATAACACTAGCCCAACCTACATATTTAAGGTGATCCTTTTTCTCAAGATGCCCATCAAAAGTAATGGCATTTCTACTATGTTGGCTTATAGTATCGTGTATAATATTATACTCACCTGTGAAAGAACAAAAATAACAAACAATGTAAAATAAACACTATAGCTAACCCAAAGCAACTAAAAATACTAAAAGAATAAAAATAATATTTCATACCTTAAGAACAATGCCATTATTAATAATGCTCAAATTACACTCTTGAATGGGTGTAAGCGATCATTGTAATCTATAACCCAACTTAGGTTCGGGTTGAATCCATAACGAGTGAAAACACAGAATTCAAAGCTCAAGAGTGTTAAAAGTCAACTAGGAGTTGACCCATAGTGTATATAAAACAAACATAAATATAAAATAGGAGGATTAGTTGGAAAATGTTTAATAAAACAGCTTGTTTGCTTCTATAATACTATCTTGAAGTTGAAAATGCTTAGAGTGTAAACAATTGGAAATAGACCTTGGGGTTATGCAATTCTAGGTGTGAATTCATGCATGGGTAATTGTAAATTTATCTAAATTCAGCTAGGAGTCACGGGCAGGCTAGATTTGAAGATATCAATGTCAATCTTTCAATAAAATACTAAATTACACATATGGGTTCTTTCGAACACCTCATAAGTGTAACAATTTCACCAATCTATTGCCTTAATTAACATCCTTATTTCCAAGAGATGCCATTACATGAAATAATTCAAGGTATTGCTTACATTTATTCCTCACCCATACCCTTTCTTTCAAGGATGATATGGGTTCTAAGGTAATTGGGGTTTGCAACTCCTAATTCTTAGTTAAAACATGAAATAAATTTAGAGCCCATAACAAATAGCTAATTAGGAAGATAAATAATCAACCCCTATATACTAATCACAACCTATTCAAGCATAACCCCAAGATAAAAATTAACTAATTATAGAGAGAAAGTAAACATATACCAAATTTTCCAATAAATCTATCCATAAAAAAATGAATTGAAAATCCAAGATTTAAATCTCCAATGAATAACACTAATCCTTCACTTGGGAATCACTCTAAGTTCTTCTTCATTCAAAAGTAGTATAACAATGTTCAAAGATAATGAAAAAAAGCTAAAACCCCTATTTAATCTCCAATTCCATATTTGTTAAATATTACAAAATTTCCACCTTACTCTTGATTGTCTTAAGCAGATCTAAAGTACATAGAGAGCAGATACAGACCAGATGAAAAGAAGATCCAATTTCTTTCATATTTGACTTTTTGTTGGCTTGAACGAATTGCTTATCTTGCCTTTTTAACCTTTACCTGCACAAATGAGAATTTAGTATGAGATCAATATTAAATCCAGGGAAAAACATGATAATCTAAACTTAAAAAGTTCTAGCAAGTCATCAAATAGACGACTCATAAATTCATATTTATAATGGATAATATGGGTTGACCCATATTTGACCCACTATTAAATAGGTTGGATACCCAACTTATTTAATATGGATAAAATAGGTAGATAACCATATAATCAATCAATTTTTCCATCCATAATCATAGGTGTATTTATGCACTTAAGTGTCATTATCCATGCACCTTTATCTTAGTTTTGACGACTACTTTGTGCACTTAATGAGTTGTTGATGGTATAATTAGATATATATGTGTTGAAGTAAATGTCTATAATATGTAAGGTGTATTTTAAACAAGTAAGAATCAAAATAACCACTTAGAGTTTAGTAGGAAAATAGTGTTGGTAGCTTGAGCTATGATTATTTCTAGTGGACTTTGATGAACTCTATTGTGTTGTGTAAGCTAATGCTTATTACTTAACATTGTAGAAGGTCATGTAATATGTTAGGAGTAATGTCAGAAATAAATACAAGCTAAAACTAAGTCAGAAAGGCAACTGCAATGTGTGGGATTTGAAGGCAATTGGAAGGAGTAGCTACAAAGAAAATAGGAAATTTAGAGCATAAGGGAATGCAACGCCCTCAGAGCTCCTAGATAAGGGTGTTCCATTCCCTGAGACACAAAGTAAATGACTGATTCAAGTGATCATTCAAGATTAGGGTGTGTCACTCCCCTGGATATCCACGATTTTGGGTGTGCCATACCCAAGGGTAAAAAGTATCCAATTTCTTTTACACTATAAATACAATACTTGACTCCTATATTAATGATATGGGATGACTTTGGAGCTTTAGAAACGAACAAGGAGGCTTTAATTAGGGTTCTTATTTCTTTACTTTAGTTTACTTTTAGTTTTTATGTATGAATTCCATTCTTGTGATTCATTGTAAAACTATAAGTGGATAAACACCCTCGTTCTAGGGTTAAGGAAATGGACATGAATACCTAACTTATAATTAATTTGTCTTAATGTTTATTATCATGTTTGGTTGTTCATATATTCCTGTTATTATGATTCTATTGATTCACGACCTCTATAGTAAACTTATATTTCTCTTATGATCCAAGAAGGTGAATAGTAGATTAGATCGTGGAATATATAGAGTCAGATATTATACTTTAAATGAATTAAATATATGATCCACATTTATGATATGAATTTACCTAATTCACCCTATTTTCTTCAAATATAGGATGAAATTCAAATGTCTTTAAGTTAGATCTCACATCACCACTCAATGATATAGTTGTGGGTCTAACTTAGACAGATAATTAGAGGATGACCATTCATGAATTATGTTATCAGTCCCCTAAATCAACAACCAAGATAATTGAATTAACTAACAAGATTTCATAGCTTAGTCGGATGGTTCAAAGTGCCTTGACCCTGTATTTCTCCTTATTATCATTTCAAACACTTTAAATTCTTATATTGTTTATTATTTGTTTTGATGCTCAAACTTAAACTTTCTGATTACAATTTGCACTTGTTAATCATCTTAGTAATAGTAAAATTAGATTGTTGTTGAACACATATTCTTATGGGTTGATACTTGTCTCTTAAGGGACACCTATTACTTTACGACTACGTACACTTGAGTGTGCAGTAGGATCACAACAATTATTTGACACTATTTCCAGAGACTTGAAAATTAGCAACTTTTTCTTTTGGTTGTTCTCGGTTGGATAATGTTTTCCCATATTTTTCTTATGGTTTTCATGTTATAATTGTAGTTTGAACATGTTGTTACATGGGAATTGTCAATTGAGACATGCCAGTATAATGATGATACTTCATAATGCCTTGATACTTAACTTCTAAAATTGGTGGTTTGATTTTGTGATAAAGATTTTAATTGGGTAATAATGGCGGGTTATGATAGCAATCCATGAAGATGTGAGTCTGATAGGCGGACACTAGGAACTCATTTATTCTTACATGAGGGTTGGTCTTGGTGACCATTTACTTGTAAGGTACACAGAAACCCCCTAAGTTTATGCTTGTATATATGTATCATGGAGGGTAAAGGGTATACGGGAATCCCCAGCCCCTATGATATCTTCGGTTTGTGCGGCTACACGCACTGGTGCCCATTTAGGGGGTAACACTTGACCCATATATCTCTTGGGTGGATTATTATGGTAAAGATACACAACCCAGATTAAAGTTTTAAACATATGCTAAACTCGATTCCCTTTCTTGGCATGGTATATTTATATGTATGTGATTGCATATGGTTATTTACTTTGGTTTTAAATAATGGCATTATTTTATCCTTATTCCTTAGTACAAGTTAGCATTCACCCTTCATCTTCAGATGTTGTATATCCACGCGATGCAGATACCTGTCATACACTTCTCCTGCTCAGTGACTTGGTTCGAAGATAACATTTCTGTCAGACTGAAGTGGTGAGCTTCCATTCTCCAGAAGACTCTATTTCATGCTATGGACATCCTTATAGTATTTTTGTTCTTTAGACTTTGGTTTTGTCTATGGTCATGGGTATGGCCTGATCAGATCTTCTTGGTTTTTAGATATATACTTTGTGTGACTACTATGGGCATGAACAGTGTCATTATTGATGTCAGCCTTGGTATTGGTATTGCCATTGGGGATGACACTAGTTGTGTATTTAATTGGATATTAGGTTGGTTATTGTTATGAAATTCTTTAAATACCTTTTAATTAAATTTTTTTATCTTGTTATATGGTTAAAATTCATTCAACATAGGCTGCAGGGCGATTATGGTTGGGTATTGGGGGCGGTCTCTGGTCTGGGTCGAACTTATGATACCCAAAATAACTAAGCTCTGGTTTGGGTCATGTCATATTAGTATTAAATACCTAGGTTCATGATTAATTAGGAGTCCACAAAGTCTTGTCGAGTAGAGTTTCTTTTAAGGATCTGTAAAGCGCCGCACTCATAAGAGAGATGCTACGAGGTAATTAGGAATGTTTCTCCTTCTTGTTTTCTATTTTTAAGCAGTAGAGTTTAAGGTCCTAAATTCCCCTCTAATTCCTATTTATTCACTTTTCATACCATGCCTCATCGATGATCTAAATCTCGTGGAAGCTCCTTTGTCCTACCCGAGGAAAATATTAATAGAACCTATCCTACTTATGGGGTCCAAACCCAGTCTATGTTTCCAGTTCATGATTTACATTCTGGAGTTCCCTCGACTCCCTCTAGCCTTCCTTGAGCTCCTCAGTCTAATGTGATGAATGTTGTTTTATAAGTCTACTCATATGTTAGCATAGTTTGTAGCTTGTCAAATTGACCGTGGCACATCTGTTACTCCATATTCTGAGGTCCCAAGGTTTGGCCAGTTCATGAGGTTAAACCCTTCAACCTTTACTAGTGTTAAGGTTGAGGAGGATCCACAAGCTTTTCTGGATGAGATGAAAAATCTTTTTGTGTTATGCATGTGACTAATGTGGAAGGCATGGAGTTTACCTCTTACTAGCTGAAGGATGTGGTGTACCAGTGGTACGAGAAATGGGATCAATCAAGGGGTGACAATGTTGAGTCATCCCAATGGGAGAATTTCTCTAATGCTTTTTTGAACCGCTTCTTTCCTCAAGAATTAAGGAAAGCAGAGGAGTAAGAGTTTTTAAATCTGAAGCAAGGCAAGATGTCAGTTAAGGAGTATGCCTTGAAGTTTCACTAGTTATCTTAATATGCTTTTGAGATGCTTTCTAGCAAGAGACATAGGATAAAAAAGTTCTCTTTTGGGTTGTCCCAAGACTTGATATTGGAAAGCAAGGCTGGTTTATTGATCAAGGACATAAATATCTCCAAGTAGGTTATGTACAAGAAACAAGTGATGAAATAAAAGAAGAAATAGGCTGAGATAGGGAAGAGGTAGTACAAGAAGGTTAGGTTCTCTGAGCAGGTGGTGGTCAATAACAGGGTGGAAGGGATGGGGCAAAGTATCCCAAGAAAAAGTGGAGAAACTCAAGGTCTTACTGTACGACTATTGCTCCCTACCCAAAGTCATTAGGTGATAGGAACTTCTAAGGTGGAGAAACTTCAGAGCACAGGGTGCCCAATCTCAGGCTAGAAGGGCCCAATCAGCTTCATCATATCCTCCTTGTAGGTTTTGTGGTAGATTGCATCGGGGTATCTATGATGAGGGAAGGTACATGTGCTTTAATTGTTGTCAGTTAGGTCATATGCTTAGAAAATGTCTTGTTTGTAAGGTTGCCTCTAGGGAAACAAGGTCCCAGTTACCTATTCATTTGCTTCGGCACTAAAGGGTGCACCATATGGCTCCGACACTAGTCAGAACCATCTTTATGCTCTCGCTACCCGACCAGAGTCCAAGGCCTCGCTTGATGTCATGATGGGTATGTTGAAATTTTATTCCCATGATATTTATTATTTACTTAATCCGCGGTGACTCTATCTTATGTGACCCCATTCGTGGCTGTGCATTTTGGTTTTGGTTCTGGGTATGATTCAAAACCTTTTATAATTTCTACCCTTGTGGGTGACTCTGTAGTGGCTAGGAGAGTATACAGGGTTTATGTGGTATTTATGGGTGGTTGGGAGACTTTTATGGATCTGTTTGAGTTAAATATGGTGGATTTTGATGTCATATTAGGGATGGATTGGTTGGACTCGTGCTATGCTTCTCTAGACTGTCGGACTCATAATGTCGTCTTTAAATTCCCTAATAAATCAGTTATTGAGTAGGAGGGTTGTTCCCTAGCTCCAAAAGGGAAGTTCATATCTTATCTTAAAGTTTGGTGATTAATCTCCAAGGGGTATCTCTATCATCTGGTTTGAGTTAAAGATTCTAACTTAGAGGGTCCTTCTTTTCATTTTATCCATGTGGTTAATGAATTTCTTGAGGTCTTCCCTGATGACCTTTCTGAAGTTCCCCCCTAATTGGGAGATCGAGTTTGGCATTGATCTTATTCTAGACACCCATCCAATTTCTATTCCTCTGTATAGAATAGCTCTAGCTGAGTTAAAGACACTTAAGAAGCAACTAAACTTTCTTTTAAACAAGGGTTTCATCCATCCTGGTGTGTCCCCATGGGGTGCACCTGTGTTATTTGTGCTTAAGAAGGATGGTTCCTTTCAGATGTGTGTTGACTATCGGCAGTTAAATAAGGTGATGGTAAGGAATAAGTAACCCCTTCCAAGAATAGATGATTTGTTTGATCAATTGAAGGGTGCTAAGTTTTTCTCCAAGATTATCTTTGATTCGGGTACCATCAGTTAAAGATTAGGGAGGTGGATACCCATAAGGTTGCCTTCTGTACCCGGTATAGGCATTTTGAGTTTTTGTTTATGGTTTTTAGGTTGACTAATGCCCTGATGGCTTTCATGGATTTGATGAATAGGGTCTTTCGTCAGTTTTTGGACTTGTTCATTGTTGTTTTCATAGATGATATTCTTAGGTACTCTAAGAGTGAGGTGGATCATTAAAATTATCTCTTCATTGTATTATGGACCTTGAAGGAGCAACAACTGTTTGCTAAATTTTTGAATTGTGAATTTTGTTTGAATGTTGTCACTTTTTTGAGTCATCAGTTCTAGTGAAGGGATGATGGTTGATCCGCAGAAAGTTGCAGTGGGTGAAGAAATGGCCTAGACCTATGACTCCAACTGATATTTGGAGATTCTTGGGTTTAGCAGGTTAGTACAGGAGGTTTTTAGAGAGTTTTTCAACTATAGCTTCCCCATTGACTAAGTTGACTCCGAAGAAGGTAATGTTCCTATGGCCTGATGCTTGTGACGGTAGTTTTGAGAAGCTAAAGGATAAGCTAACTTTGGCTCTAATCTTTACTCTGCCTGAAGGCACTGAGGGGTTTATGGTCTATTGTGATGCATCCCGTGTGGGGATTGGTTGTATCTTGATGCAACATGGCAAGCTGATAGCTTATGCCTCTAGATAGTTGAAGGTGCATATGAGGAATTATTCGATACATGACTTGGAATTGCTAGATGTGGTATTCACGTTGAAAATCTGGCATCACTATTTGTATGGGGTGCATGTGGATATCTTTTTTGATAATAAGAGCTTAATGTCAGGCAATGTAGATGGCACCCAGGTAAATATAACGTAGTTGCTGATGCTCTTAGCAGGTTATCCATAGGGAGTCTAGCTCATATGGATAAGGAAAAGTAGGAGTTTGTGAAGGATATTCACCATTTATTGATACGCCTAAATTACACCTCTCTTGTGAGAGAGTAAGCGATCGTCATCAAATATATAACCCAACTAAGTTGGGGTAGAATCCCACAAGGAATATGGTGGTAATTACGACTATTTGTGATTCAATTAACTAATAGCTAATAGCTTCTGGTAAATGGTTTTTTTTAGAAAGCAAACACTTGTTACAATTTACTTCGCTTTAGTGACCCAAAATCGATGCTTCAATATTTCAAATTATTGATGTGGTAAAAACCAGAGGTGTGTTCACTATGAGTATTGACACTTACTGAACATTAGTTGTAAAAAAGATTCTCATAACATTTAGGAGATAATAGATTATCACTATCGATGATTTATCTAAATGTATTTTAACCTATTTAGATATTAGATTATCTAATTCTTTTAAACTTAGGAAGTCCTTTTATTCAGCCTGATTTCATCTCAAGTTTATTACCCTTGTTATGACCTTAATCATTAGATGGAAATTTATCGTTTCCAAATACCAGTTGATAATTCACTTCCTCTTAATTGATTTCTTAATTCAAGAAAACCAATGTAAGGTTCAATCTATTGTTTACAACCAACAGATAATACTTAGTACAAAAAAATTATCAAGAAGTTCGTCAAGTACTTCAAATCTTAACCAACTAATGAATTCATAAGGCCAAACTCATAGATCCCACAACTCCAGTTATGGGAATTAGTTACTCATGAGATAGAAAGAAACAATATATACTAGATTTATAATTCTGAAATAGTTAACTTACAAATGATGAGAATATAAGATTGTTCTTCTTTCCAAATCACAAGAGGGCTCTAAAACCAAAATAATAATTTCAAAAAACTGATATCGAAAATTCATTGAAAAAGTAGGAAACACTACTGCATAGGATAAGTTCAAGATGCCTGAAAACCTAAGATTCTTTACTATAAATACTCAAGATCTTTTTCCACATTGGAATTTCAAATTCCAGCTTTTCTGCCCCATAGATGGTCGCTTATCAGATGGTTGATGAGTTATTATATAAGTCGTCAATAGCTTCTTCCCAATCCTTGTTCACTGTCTATAGCTAACGGCCATGTCTGATGACCTATGACACAGTTGAAGATTTATCAGACCAAGTCGTCAACTTTTCATTCCATTTCTTGTAAGCTGTCCACAGGTGACGACCTCAGCTGGCGACTTATCACCAAGTTGACGACTTATTATAAAAGTATTCAACTTCACGTATTCAATATCTACATTCTTTCTATAGGTGATGATCTCCTGTGATGACCCATCAGATGGTTGATGACTTATCAGACAAGTCGTCAACTAAAATTTTCCTATCAACTTCATCAAAATTTGTCCTTCTTGATATAGTAAACATAGGTTTCCATTCATCTCGACTTCCCTGCAATATCATATGAAATATAATCAAATATGAAAATAGTTACTTAAGAACTTATAATTATTCCGAGTTAAAATCCTTAAATGTGCTAACACAAGGCTAGCACATTAACATACTCAACATAACATACTTGCTTGTCCTCAAGCAACTAATACAGTATTATGCACACAATCAAAACAATAACTTAATGAGTAGCATTAGTTTCCTTTACTTTGTACCCATATGAAAGAAAATGTGATCTATTCCTACCAAGCAACATCAAGATTCCATACCATCTTCAAAGTTCAAACACACAAAACACTACTTAAACATAGAGTATTCAATCAAATGTTTAGCAAGTTCCACATCCATTCACATGTGCTCACATAGAGGAAAGAAGTTCTTGACTCCACATATTTCTTTGTACTAATAGGAACTATGCACTAATGCGCTCACTCTCAGAATAAAGGTTCAAATTGTGCACCTATAATGGCATAAGCTTTCTTTCACCATTCCGCTTGGTTTATCTAATAGCCAGATTGGGATCACTACAGGACTTTCTCATCTTGAAATAAAGGTTTGAGTGTTGGGGAGGTCAATTTAGGATTAATGAATTAGCCTCTCTTGGTTCACTTACAACACTTGGCTACAATCACTTACTTCTTCACACTTAACTCTAAGCTAACTTTCATATCATTTTCAGCAATCCCACTCAACACCATTTATTCACTTAATATATATATACTCAATTTTTTTACTAACTTTCCCAATACTTATACCAACTTTCACATCATCTTTTTCACCTTCCAATCATTAGCCCTTCTAATGTAGCCACCCTCAACTTAGGCAATTTGCTTAAGTTCATGTGCAACGTGACCAAAGAGAGATCTAGCTAGAACAATGCTTACTTGTGAACTACTAAAAAGTTGTCAAGTCATTGTATAAAGAAGGTATTTTATTGGCTCAAAAGGGGATCAAAAAAGAATATATAATGTACCTAAAGGTTTCTTATTTTGGCTGAATGGTTCAATAATTAAAACTGTCATGGGATCACTTCTCAACAAACTACTTGAGACCCTAATTGAATTATTTAGGAAAGTTTTAGATGCATGCACATAATAAGAACATATTACTAGAAAAAACCTCACTCTCTCACGGCATGGAATTGTGAGTACCTTACCAAATACTCAACAAAAACTCTAGCTCAAGCAGGAAATATTGCATACTTTCACAAACCAGAAATGGTTTCCAATGTACTTAGCAATCAATCTCACAATCAAAATTTTGGTGGGCACACCATTTTCACAAATTTTAAATTTAAATAAATACTTGAACACTTCCTATTCAGTCAGATGCTACTCAACATGCATGCATATTGTAAAAAACAAAAATAAATAACCAAGACTAACATGTCGGTTCTCTAGTTAACACTAAATGGTATAGAACACAGATAAAATACCCTTGATACTGCAAGTAGCCCCACCCCCACAAACAAAAACATGCATTTCCCTTAATGCACATATGTCAGAAGAAATACTTGTTGCACTTTAAGCGCTTGTATCATAGACCGCTGACTGTGCTGCTGCATGATCAGTGGGTGTAGTCTCATTAGTGGCATCTAGCAGGGCCGATGTATATATTGTAGTATAGTCTCTCTCATAATCAATGAAGGTCCACTAGTTGAGCCTCCAACAACTCTAGCTCTAAATTCTTCACACTCCGTCTTTGATTCTCTTAAAGCTTCTTTCAACTTCTTCTTATCTGCCTTTTTCTTTGGTCTTTGCTCAGATCTTCTTTTTTCATCACTGTCACTTTTTTTCTTGCCTTTGTCTTTTTTTCTACCTTTTCATTCTTTTTATCCACTAGTTTCCTAGTGATGTCAATCAATGGAGCGTCGTCCTCTGATTCTTCAACTATAGGATCTAAAGATATCATAATCTGGTGGAACTACAATGCCATAATGTTAGCTTTAGCCTAGTCCAAGGCTACCTGGAAAACTGCAAGGTCAGGGATCAATATCTCTCTCAACATTTCGTTTACTCTATGCTCCATGCCATCAATTCATCCATATAGAATTAAGGAAGGTGTAATGGCTACCTAGATTCTCTTATCAATAGTTGACTCAAACTGATTAGCAAACAGTTTCAATTAAGCTTCACACCTCTTTCCTTGCTTGACCATCTTCTTGAAATTATGCATTGTCAATACATACTCCAAATTTAGTATAGTGACTACAAGGTTTTCTTTACTTTCAAGAATCGATGCAGCCCCTGCAGAGGAGGTCATTTGTACAGACTAAGGAACTGACAATTACATATTCAGTATGGAGCTAGTGTCAGTAGCAGGTATTTGAAATCCGTCAGACAGGATCATATCACTCTCTACCTCTACTCCTTTGCGTAAAACTAACATAGGCTAATTCACATTGAACATAATAGGGTTGTGAGTTTTCCTGGTAATGACCTTCTTATCAAATCTTGTAATTTTTGTCCATGAGCTGCTTTACACAATCTTGTAATCAGATAAGGAAATTGGTATGTATTATCGGGTCATGTTCCCTGAATCTTCATCTCATCAGTAATAATTTCCCCAAAGTTCAAGGGAAAGTAGGACAATAATCTTTCTACCAGAACTGCTCTATCTTTACCTATAATATTATCTCTTATTGTTGGCATCAGTTTGCACCTTATCTCTCCCCACTAAAATCTTGCTTCCTGAGTCAAGAATGCCTCAAAAATCTTTTCACTTGGATTATGTAACCATTCGGGCTCTCCATCAGCTATAACTTATGCTAACCAAGGGCGTTGATTTGCCTTATCGGTCATCCTATGATAGAAATCCTGCAAGGTGACTGAGGGAATAAAGTTTGGACCATATATAAATCAATTGATTATATGGTCAGATAAGTTCACCATCACACCTCTCACCGGTATTTGATTCATATTCAATATGTCTATAAATTTCACTCCCGTTTTACATATGTTGTCCAATATTGCTTGGTTGTTAGCATAAAACTCCCTCACTAACACTGGGAAGAACGTATCACCTCCTTTTATTATCCATGCTAAGTCATACTCTTTGAATGCTTTCTCTATCTGTGGGTACCTATTCAGTTCAGAGGTAATGATCTTCATCGCTTCACATATAGGCCTCTTAAGACTCCTTTTTGTTGGTGTCAACCCATCATGATATATTTTTCTTGATCCTATAACCTGTAATCTTAAACTATATTGGATGCCAAGATTCTTGCTTTTTATTATATCTCTCCTTGTCTGAGTGTCTTCCTCCGTTGGTTTCTCGAAAGAAGGTTATTCTGAAGATGGTTGCTCAAGAATAAGTTGCTCCAAAAAGGGTTGTTCAAATGAAAAGGAGTCTTCTTCTCCAAGGCTTACTTCCTCAATCACCTTTTTTTAGGCTGACGAGGAGGTTCATCTATCCTGAGACTTTACCTTATATTAAGTCTCTGAAGCTGTGGCTTTTCTTGCTCACTTTTAGACTCATTAAAGAGTCTCTAGGTCAAGTTCTCTTTGGTCACCTTGTTGGTTGCTTTCTTTGAATTCCCTTTAAGTGGCATGATTATATCTGTATTAAGGAAAAAGAATCATTTAATACACAAGAATGAATAAGAACAAAATAGTTAATCATTTTTAGTGTGACTCTTGAAAAGGTTTTGTCAAAACGACTGAGTATGTGTGCGTCGACTTGGTCTGATAAGGCGTAACTTAAGTGATGGCTTATTAGCCAGGTCATCAACCATAGACAGAATAATCTCATTTTAGAGCGACAAGTGACGACTTGGTCTGATAAGTCACCACTTAGGTCACGACTTATCAACCATGCTGTCAGTTCCAGACAGAATGTAATAACTTTTCAACTCAGCTGATGACTTGGTCTGATAAGTCGCCACTTAAGTGCTATCTTATAAGCCTTATCGTAAGCCCAAAACAGAATCCTTATTCCTTTTTTACTCCTATTGATGACTAGTTATCAATTCTCCGATAACTTATCAACATAGCAATCAGTCCAAATCATGTTTGCCAACTCATTCATTTCGATTTTCTAAACTTTGAACCCTGTTGCTCAATTTTGAACTTGTTAATCCTAATTATCAATTTTTAACAAGACTTCACACCCAATTCCATTCAATAAACTTGAAAAACTAGGATGTGATGGGGTTTTACTCAATTAAATCTTACATCTTTCACCAAGAATGATGAATTCCATCACTTATTAGGAAATTGTTCATGAAAAAATTTCAATTACACAAAGCTAAGTTGATTTGGGTGACTCAATCACTTCCTGTTACTTAAATTTATCCATGAACACTTTCAATCCCTTTAAAGCTTTTAGTTTCATGTGGTTCTAAATACCTTCAACAAGAAAGAAGAAAAAGCTCTTAGAACATGCCTAAGAGACTACTTGACTTCTCACTTCAAATTTGTGGATTTTGAACATGCTTAGAAACACACTAGTAAGTTCAGATGGTGTTCAAAAAGGAGAAAAAGAGTTTTAGCACTTGTACTTGGTTTTGAGAAGATAAAAAGAGAAAAATGGATGTTGGAGTTTGAAAAGGAAAATGATGGGAATATGAAATGGTTGCACTAAAGTAGCTTATTTTTTTGTTTTCTAAGATTATCCAAAAATATTAATAAAAAAAAGTAATACAAATTAAAGCTAATAAAGACTAATAATAAAAAAGAAATAATATACCAAAAATAGAAATGAAAAAAGATATTATCAAGAATTTGCAAAGTCAAGGGTTATTGGGCTTGGATCCGGTAATGGCCTTGAATCTGGTCGAAATTACTTATCTTGGCCCAAAATTAAGTGACGGCTTATCACATGTCTGATAGACCGTCATATATCTCGTCACCTCAAGACAGAGTTGCATAATTTTGCTTTAGCTGATGATGAGCCATGACGGCCTGTCACGTGGGTGATGACTTATCATCCATGTTGTCATCCATATCCAAAATGTTACATATTTTTGTTTCAACTGATGACAAGATGTGACGGCCCATCACTTGGGTGATGGCTTATCATTCTTGGTCGTCATCCTTGTCCAGAATATACCCAGTCTTTGCTTGAATTAACAACATTGATTTTTCCCTTGTTCTTGCACATCTAACCAACTCATTACATAAAACAAAGTTTTAAAACAAACAAAATACTTACAACACAATATATTGGGTTGCCTCCTAATAGCACTTGATTTACTGTGTTGACACGACTTGGTTATCTTGTCTGAATAAGGAGTTGATGGGACATGTCCCTAGCTAAATCCAACTACTAAAATAAATTAATTAATGAGATAATAAAGTAATGGTCATGTCTTCAAAGAATAAGGACTCATTGCTAACTCTGACTGCTGAGACTGGAATGCTACTGATGCTTTGAAGCTCGTGCTTCTGTACCTATGGTATAAAAAACCATAGCACAAATGCATCAGTATGTTTGAATGTATGGGTATGCATGTGAGGTAGGTTGAATGCAAAGGGTTCACATGCATGAACTATACTAACTGACTAGATAACATGAATGTGAGAATACATGCATGAATATATAGTAACTGTTACTAAGTTCATGATAACATGATTACTGAGTTTGAGTACTAGTAACATGAGATACTGATAGCTGTATAACTAAAATAACTAATACTGAGCGACTGTATCTGATAGTCTAGGTTCTGATGGAACTGGCTAAGTTCTGTACTGTTCTGAGATTACTATATATGACAGTCTTGAAATGTGAAGAACTATCTGAGCTCCTTTACTAAGATTGAATGACTATATCTGATAGTTCTGATCTGTAACTAAAAATGTGGGAAGTATTCATCTAACAAACATGCCCCAAATGAAGCAATATAGCTGAGTTGTGGTCCAATCTATAACCCTAATTGGAAAGGTGTCAATACCGCACCACCAGTAAGGAAATGTTGTGGGTGACCATCATCTGACAGTGTTTATCCACCTCATCAACCCTCATCTGACCATTTTGATGTCTCAACCTATGCTAGCTACATAGTTCTGGAATGCAAGAATGACTTCTAAGAATCACACCCTCATCTGACAGTGTGTGTTCTTATCCTTGGGTTCACTCGGTGCTAATTCCTACTCCCATTTGAATAGACGCTGAACATGGAGTAATGAACTAAACTGGACTAAATTAACCGAGTTCCGTTGACTAACAGAATAGTACTGAGATTACTATATTACTGAGCTTTCCTGATTTATATGACTGATTGAGTTCTATAGACATGGATCAATTGAGAGTATCTTGAAAACATGACACTAACTCTAGGGACACAGCTAAATTGTCGGGTATAAGTATCCCCAGGACTCGATAGCATAAAACTGACAAAGCATGACTTTCTTGAATACATGACCAACATCATAATCCATAATACAATAAGTTGGAGATTTTATGAAGTAGAAGTTCTAAAGTACCACAAAGATTACACATATATCCATAATTAATTGACTAAGGCATTTCATCAAAAACTTGACATGTATGAACTTGTACATGAATGGGGATTTCATATTATTATAATAATATGGCACTTTTCCTTCACATAGGCATTTAATCAAACACATGGGGAGCATACTTTGGTTATACAATCATCCCAAATATAATAATCATGGATACATAAATCAACATTTAAATTTAAGGGTTTATCATGATTATTATGCAAATCACCACATCATAGGGTCAATCATTGGAGTATGTAGTTTCAAACATGAATCTAAACCCCACAACATCATGATCATGAATTTCAATTCAATTTAAATTATGATCATTCATAAATACACAAATCTTGGATTTTGAAAAGAGATTCTTGAGCTTTATGGGTTAAAGGGACCCATGAATCAACACATGACATACCTGGGTTGTGAGTTTCTTGAAGTTCTTGGACTTGAAGAACTAGAATATCTTAGTTTCTTGACGAATGATTTGGATCTTGTTCTTGGGTATTATCTTTGAGAGAAAATCCTAAATTGATGTTGTAGATGGATAATGAACTTATGAGCCTTGGTGTGATATAATTAGGGGTTAAAACGGGTGGAAAACACTCAAATACCCTTTTAAAAATGACTTTAAAATAACTAAATGAACTATTAAATGGTGGGTGCAATGGTCTATTGCTTGATCGACAGTCCATTGGTCCTGCCCATCGCATCTGGTAGAATAGGGGTTCACTGCCTCTGTTGCGATATCTTAGGCGACGGTCCATCACTAGCTGGATGGTCTAACAACCAGAGTCATCGCCCTTAGGTAGAAGGTGGTCTCACTGCCTCTACATCGATGGTTTGGACAACGGTCCATCGCTAGTTCGATGGCCCATCAGCCCTCATCATCGCACCTCGACAGTTTTAATTGCTTCCTGTATTTTGGCCATAATTTCTCTTCTGATGTCGGATTTTGACTAAATGGGTATTGATGGAAAGCTTATTAAATTTCCCACTCAACAAAAATAAAAAATCGTACAAATATCACACGTATAAAAGTGGATTCATCTTTCAAAGTAAGTTTCTAACATTCTTGAGATAATTCTAAGCTAGGTAGAAGTACGGGGTATTATAGTATCGCTTTGTATCATGGAGAAATTTCTTCTTTTGATGAAAAAAAATATTCTCCAGGATAATATATCTCACTACAAAGCTACAAAAGTCTGTATACAAAGGTAAGAAGAAATATTCTCTGGGATAATATTACTCACTACAAAGCTAGCAAAGTCCGCATACCAAGGCACCATCTCGAGTGCAGAAGTTAGACTTTGTTCATCAAGAACAACATCATTAATCTCAAGCTTTTCTGTAGTTAGCTGATTTCCCTCTAGCCTTGATAGGTGATCTGCAACTTCATTTTCACATGCTTTTTCTATCTTTGACCTCAAAGTCAAACTCTTGCAGAAGCAACAACCATATAATCAATCTTGGTTTAGCGTCCTTATTTTCCATTAATTATCTCAAAGCAGTGTGGTCTGTATGAACCACTACTTTGGTTTCCAACTAATATGATTGGAACTTCTTAAAAGCATAAACGACAGCCAGAAGCTCCTGCTCAATGACAATATAATTTTTCTACACTCCATTTAATGTCTTGCTTGTATAATATATGGGGTGAAATAGTTTCTCCTTTTTCTGACCAAGAACTACTCCAAGTGCCACTCTACTTGTATTACACATTATTTCAAATAGTTTGGACCAATCTAAGGCAACAATAATTGGGGCAACCACTAACTTCTCCTTAAGGCATTGAAATGCCTTCATATAATTATCATCGAACATGAACTTGGTATCCTTCTCCAAGAGCTAGTACAGTTGATTTGCAATCTTGGAGAATTATTTAATGAACCTACGATAGATTCCAGCATGAACCAAAAAACTAAGGACTCCATTCCTTGATTTTAGTGGGGGTTGTTTCTCAATCACTTCTACCTTAGCTAAATCAACTTCAATTCCTTTTGCTGAAATTTGATGCCCAAGCACTATGCCTTCCTTTACCATGAAGTGCCATTTCTCCCAGTTTAGTATGAGATTGAATTTTTCACATCTCTGTAGTGCTCTACTCAAATTCACAAAATACAACTCAAATGAATCACCCAATACAGAGAGATCATCTATGAACACTTCTAAAGTGTCCTTCACCATGTCAGAGAAAATAGACATCATGCACCTTTGGAATATGGACGGTGCATTACTTAAACTGAACAACATTTGCTTGAATGCAAACGTTCCATATGGTCATGTAAATGTTGTTTTCTCTTAATCTCCCAAGACAATCAAAATCTGGTTGTATCTTGAATATCCATCCGAAAAGCAATACCAATCCTTTCCTGCTAAGCGATCAAGCATTTTATCCATGAAGGGCATTAGGAAAGGATCTTTCAATGTCCATGAATTCAACTTTTGGTAGTCCATACAAACTTGCCACCCTATCACTAGCCTAACCAGAATCAACTCGTTCTTCTCATTAGCAACCACAGTCATACCCCTTTTCTTGGCCATGCACTGTATTGGACTTAACCACTTACTATCAGAGATTGGGTACACTATCCCTACATCGAGACACTTTATAATATCTTTTTTCACCACTTCTTGCAAAGGTGGTCTTAATCTGCGCTGATGCTCAATTGTCGGCCTGCATTCTTTTTCTTGCTAGATTTTATGAGTACAGATGCCCGATGGAATACCAATAATATCTGTTATCATCCATCCGTATCCTTCTTATATCTCCTAAGCATGGAAAGAAAGGCCTCATCCTACTTCTCTTCTAAGTCTACTGCAATAATAAATAGTAAGGTGTTTCCATTCCCTAGAAACATATACCACAAATAGCCTGGTAACTCCTTCAATTCCAATAATGGTGGATCCTCAATAGAAGGCTTGGCTGATGGTGTTGGACAATTTTTAAGGTCCAAATCAAGATTTTTAGAGGCATAAGAGTATGATCCCATTCCTTTTAGTGCACATACAATTTCATCATATTCTTCAATTCCCTCACTATTAAAGTTCATTAATACCGCAACCAAAGTTTCAATGCCAAATCTCTACTCAACCGACACATCTTGCTCATCATCATAATACACATCAACGATTGAGAAGATGCATATTTCCTTTTGTTGTTTCATTGACTTACAAACATCAAAACTAACCACTTTATCATTGAGCCTAAATTTTAGCTCATTAGTTTGCAAGTCAATAAACATACTTACGATTCCATAGAAAGGTCAACATAAGATTATGGGTACATTATTCATAATAGGTTCACCCATAGATGGGAAAGTTAAACTTTACCACTTTTAGTGGTAATATCCATACAAGAATTATCATTTCATAGATTTTGAATCGTATCACTTGGCAATGTTCCGCTCTTTCTTTTGTTGAAAGTCGCAAACAACTAATTCATCTGCTGCTCCAGTTGCTTAGTAGAATTTGAATGTCAGTCAACTAACTGACTCATGGATAATAAGTCTCTCTTCAAGTCTGTTACTCTAGTGTTAGTTGTCTCCACTCCTTTCAACAGCTTGGCAATCATATCTTCCATTGATATCTTTCTAGAACTAGTTGCAGCATTATCCCAATTTTTAGGAGGTATATACAATCAACACCTATCATTTTTGTTTTTCCAACAACCTTACTCACAATCTCTATAACTAGCTTTCTCATAGTAAGTTTGACCTTGATTTCTATAGCTATTGCCTAGGAAACCCCCCTAATTATTCAAGTAGTTCACCTCTTCTTCAAAATCTAAATCATCTCCCCTACTTTGAGATCCCATAGCTTTCACCTTTTCTGTCTTCCCAGATAATAAGTGTTTGGTAAGCAAATCTATCTGGGTCTTCATACATGACATATCTTGGTAACGTCTCTCTTCTCTCCTGCATTGTTTAACTGTCATACCACTAGAAAAGGTATTACTTTCTACCACAAAATCCCTGGTATGCCAAGCTCTAATTGTCTTAGTCAATCTTTTAATATCTATGTAGTCTCAGTAAAAGAAAGTTCCATGAATGCTCCCCCGCAGCATTGTCTACAGTTGGATTTGTGATAGAGTACAAATCCCTGTAGAATATTTCCATCAAGTGCTCATTAGTCATCTTATAATTTAGGTAATATGTTAACTTCTTCTTGAATCTCACCCATGTCTCATGAAGGGCTTCATTTGGTAACTTCCTAAAGTTACTAATATCCTAGAAAGCAGAAAGAACCTTTCTAAGAAAGCTCCTTTCAATTGCCTCCAGTTTGTAATAGAATCGAAAGCTAACTCATTCAACCAAAATGTTGCCTCCCTAGATAGAGACAATGGAAATAATCACTGATGGATTGTATTCTACCCAACTTTAGCATTGTCATAAGGTTTGCAGATGTTGATAAAATTCACTTAATGCATATTCGGGTCATCCCCTAGAAGTCCACCAAATAACCCTTTGAGGTTTAACAGTAGTATCATAGTTCCTGTGATGTTGAACTTCACAACCGATGCTAATAGTGGTGGAATGATTGCTCCTGTTGCACCAGCTTCATCCACATCAGTATTATCTTCTTCATCAAATACAGACTGCATAATAGGTTGGCAGTTTGCTCTCCCTCTAACTGGCCAATTTTGATTAACTGGTGCAATTACATAATCTGCACGCCTCTTATTTTTAGGATCAATCAAATTATCATCCCCTAAGTCATAATCATATACATTCTCTACCCGACTTAGGTTATTAACACTTTGCTGATTGAGTTGTGCATTAGTCAAGACGGCTATTAGATCAGCTTCTTATTGGTCAGCCATTCTCCAGACCAGGTGAGGTTCCAAATTGAAATATAATAGTGGTTCTCCTGACCATTCAGTTCATGGAATGTACAACAAAGAACCTATAAATGAAAAAACAACAAATAAATATAAAATTTAGGAAACTTAACTAAGAGTAATTGTCACAGATATACTCAATTGACAACCATATTCCCTGTCAATGATGCCAAAATTTTGATACACCTAAATTACACCTCTTACGATAGAGTAAGTGGTCGTCTAATATATAACCCAACTAGGTTGGGGTCGAATCCCACAGGTAATATGGTGTTAATTAACACTATTTGTGATTCAATCGAATAATAGCTAATAGCTTCCAGTAAATGGAGTTTTTGTAAGAATTCAAACACTTGTTACAATTTACATCATTTTAGTGATCCGAAATTGATGCTTCAGTATTTTAAATTATTGATGTGGTAAAAACCAGAGTTGTGTTCACTATGAGTATTGACACTTACTGAACATTAGTTGTAACAAAGATTCTCATAATATTTAGGAAATAACAGATTATCACTATTAATGATTTATCTAAATGTCTTTTGGCCTATTTAGATATTAGATTACCTAATTATTTCAAACTCAGGAAATCCTTTTATTCAACCTGATTTCACCTCGAGTTGGTTACCCTTGTTATGACTTTCATCATTAGATGGAAATTTAACATTTTCAAATACCCGTTGATAATTTACTTCCTCATAACTAATTTCTTAATTAAAGAAAACCAATGTGCGGTTCAATCTATTGTTTGCAATGAAGAGAGAATACTTAGTTCAAAAAAATTATCAAGAAGTTCCTAAAGTACTTCGAATCTCAACAAACTAATAAATTTGTAAGGCTAAACTCATAGATCCCATAACTCTGGTTATGGGAATTAGTTACTTATGAGATAAAGAGAAATAATATATATTAGATTCGTAATTCCAAAATAGTTAACTTACAAATGATGAGAATATAAGATTGTTCTTCTTTCCAAATCACAAGAGGATTCCAAAACAAAAACAATAATTTTCAAAAACTGAAATAAAAAATTCAGATAAAAAGTAGCAAACACTGCTACATAGGATAAGTTCAAGATGCCTAAAAACCTAAGATTCTTTTCTATAAATATTCAAGATCTTTTCCAGATTTGAATTTCAAATTCCAGCTTTTTTCCCCCATTGCTGACAACCAAAGCTGATGGCTTATCAGATGGTTGATGACTTATCAGACAAGTCGTCAACAACTTATTCCCAATCCTTGTTCACTTCTACAGCTAATGGCCATGTTTGATGACCTATCACACAATTGATGACTTATCATACCAAGTCATTAACTTTTCTTTCCATTTGTTGTAAACTGACCACAAATGACTACCTCAGCTGACGACTTATCAACTAGTCGATGACTTTTCATATAAGTCATCAACTTCACATATTCAGTATCTATATTCTATCTATGGGTGATGGCCTTCTGTGATGACCCACCAGATGGTTGACGACTTATCTGACAAGTCATCAACTAAAATTTTCCTATCTACTTTATAAAAATTTGTCCTTATTAATATAGTTAGCATTGGTTTCAATGCATCTCGACTTCCTTGCAATATCTTATGAAATATAATAAAAATAACAATAATTACTTAGGAACTTATAATTATTCCAAGTTAAAAGCCTTAAATGTGCTAACACAAAGCTAGAACATCATTTTTATAATCTTAAAGTTTGCCTCTTGGACTCTGTGGGTGATTGTGTGGTTGTGTATGAAGTGGTACAATCATCTCTTAGAGCTGAAATCAAGGAGAAGCAGATGTTAGATGCTATTTTGATGAAAATCAAGGTTGATGTAGTTGGATAAAAGGTGTTGGCCTTTGAGATCAGTGGTGATGGTACCTTGCAGTACCTAGGGAGATTATCTATTCCTGATATAGATGGTTTGCGAGAAAGGATCTTGGCTGAGGCGCATGAGTCGCTCTATAATGCTTATCCTAGTTCAATGAAAATGAATCATGAACTTAAGGAGATGTATTGGTGGAACAATATGAAAAGGAATGTGGAAAATTTTATGGCCAAGTGCATGGTGTGCTAGCAAGTGAAAGTTGAGCACATGATACCTAAAGGATTATATAAAGAAATTGAGTTACTGGAGTGGAAGTGGGAAGTAATCAACCTAGATTTAGTTACCAGTATTTGTCAATCTCTGAATTAGTTTGGTTCAGTTTGGGTCATCATGGATAGGATGACTAAGTTGGCTCACTTTTTTCTAGCAGGGACTAACTTCTCGTTGAGGATTATGCAAGGTTGTACCACTATGAAATTATGAAGTTGTATAGGGTACCTATTTCTATCATTTTGGATTTTGGTATGTAATTCTCATCTCACTTTTGGCGGTTTTTTCAGAAAGGTTTGGGGACAATGGTGAGTCTTAGTACTTCTTTTCACCCGCAATTGGATGGGCAAGTAAAAAGGACTATTTAGACATTAGAGAATATGCTTCATGCTTGTGTGATTAACTATGGTTGTATTTGGGTTGAGCACTTTCCTCTTGTAGAGTTTGTCTATAATAATATCTACCACTTTAGCATTAGATGGCTCCGTTTAAGGCTTTGTATGGTAGGAGGTATAGGTCTCCTACTAGTTGTTTGAGGTTGGTGAAACAAACATGTTTCACCCAGATTTGTTTCACTAATCTATAAAAAGATGAAGGTAATTCAGGATAGGGTTAAGGCTACCCAAAGTCACCAAAAGTCCTATATGGATGTGAGGCCTAGGAAGTTGGAGTTTGAGGATAGGGATAGGGTTTTCCTAAAGGTATTTCCCATGAAGCTAGTGATAAGGTTTGACAAAAAATGTAAGCTCAGTCCCCAGTATATTGGTCCATACTTGGTCTTGAAGAGGGTTAGCAATGTGGTATAAGAGTTGGAGTTGCCTTCTAATTTAAGCTTCATCCACCCGGTATTCCATATTTCTATGTTGAGGAGTGTTTAGGTGATCCATCACAAATTATGCCTATCAAGGATATTAGTAGTTCATATTTCTTGTCTTATAAAAAGCTACCAATAAAGCTCTTGGATTGATAAGTTCGTCAATTGTGAACCAAAGATGTAGCCTCGGTAAAGGTTATATGGAGGAACCACAAGGTTGAAGAGGCTACATGAGGATCTTAAGAGGATATGAAGTCAAAGTATCCATTCCTATTCCCCATTTCAGAAATTCGTTGTCAAGGTATATGTTGATTCTTAACCCCTTTTGTTTTATGTCTTTGTTAAAGGTAAAAAGGTAAATTCATTGGTGTTCTATTTTCTATCTTAAGGGTAAGTGTAGTGATATTTGGGGGGCGGGGGTTAATCATGATTATACTGCCTTATTCTTTTATTTAAGGATGAATGATCCAAGTGAGAGAGAATTAAAATACCCTTGGTTTTGGCCCTTGAAAATTTCCTAAGCTTTAAGCTCAATGTCCTTGTAGTAACTCACCATATGGGTCATATGGTGTGGGTACAGGTCAGGTGACCCAACTCGTAAGGTCTCTAGAGAATGGTGGTTAAGTTTTTTTGGTGGATATGGCTTGGTGGGTATAAGTCAAATATTGATGTGATGAGTGAGATGAGCTCCAATCCTATATTGTCTAATGTCTAGCCCTTGAGGTTCTATCTTGTATATAACTTAATGATACTAGTCGTATGGTTTGGTAATGATTTGGGCAAGGGAGTTATATGTTGGATAGATTGTTGTGTCCAACTTTCTATTCTGGTTAAGACTGGATGGTACCAATCCTATGATGTAATGATGAGTTGGAGGGCCAACTCATACCCACATGTAGAAATTTCTACAGTTTAAGTTGTGGATATTCTGGACATTCCCCTTATTAACTCCTTTGGACCTCATTAACCTTATATTCTTAATCAAACACTCTTAAACATCTCTCTCAAACTCTTGGTTTAAAAAAAGGCTAGGATTTTTTCAAGGCAATCAATTAAAACTCTTAAGGGTGGTTTCTCTTCATCTTCCTTGGAGTCTAAGGCATGTTACTCCTCCCTCATTGTTAGTTTAGTTTAAAGTATGTTTTAATGGATTGTTTTCACAGGATTACTGTGGTAATGTTTGGGTTTTGAAATATATATTGGGGGTTTTAGTTGTTCTTGGTTGGATAATATCTTCCCATGTTCTACTTATCGTTTTCATGTTATAATTGTGGTTTTGAACACGTGGTTGCATCGGAATAATTGATACAAGGTTTTTTGTTTTGGAAATCTTATGTCTTTAACATGTTTGTTAAAATGCCTATGAGAATAATTTTCTCTCATAGCTTGACTATTATTGAAAACTTTGCATTGCATATTATTATAATAGAACCTAAATTGGTTTGGTTGGTTTTAAATGGTTTGGAAAGGCCTTGGTAGTCGTGTACTTGATTTATTTGGAAATCTTGTGAGGTACATGGAAATCCCCTAAGTGTTGGTTAGTGACATTTCTTGTAAGCTATAGTCGGTATGATGATACCACTTCATAATGCCTTGATACTTGACTTCTAGAATTGGTGGTTTGATTTTATGCTAAATGTTTTAATTTGGAAATAATGGCGGGTTGTGATAGCTAACCGTGAAGGTATGAATCCGATGGATAGACACTGGGAACTCATGTTTGCTAACATGAGGGTAGATCTTGGTTACCATATGATTTTGGGGTGTATGAAAATCCCCCATGTTTATACTTGTATATATGTATCATGGTGGCAAAGGGTACACGGGAATCCCCGGCCCATATGATATCTCTGGTTCATGCAGTTACATACATTAAGGCTTTTTCAGGGGGTAACACTGGACCCTATATCCCGTGGGTAGATTATGACTATAAAGCTACTCAACCCATGTTAAAGTTTTAAATACAAGCTAAACCCAATTCCCTTTACTAGCATGGTATATATATATAGTTATGTGATTGCATATGGTTATTTACTTTGGTTTTAAATAACGGAATTATTTTATCCTTATTACTGAGTACATGTTAGCATTCACCCACTCACCATCTTTGAACGCTGTATCTACATGTGAACAGGAACCATCCATACTACTCCTCCTATTCAGTGACTTGGATTTGGAGACAACTTTCATGTCAGACTGAAGTGGTGGGCTTCCATACTCTGGAAGACTCCATTTCATGTTATGAACTTCTTTATAATATTTTTGTTTCTTAGACTTTAGTTTGGGCTATGGTCGCCAGAATATACTGACCTGATGTTCTTCATTTTCATATAGAGGCTTTGTGTGACTACTATAGGCATGGGCGGTATCGATATTGGTATCAACCTTTGTATTGTTATTGGCAATGGCGATGACACCAATTGGGTATTTGATTGTATATTGTGTTGGTTATGGTTATGAACTTCTTTAAATGCCCTTTAATTAATTTTGTTTTATCTTGTTATATATTTGAAATTCATTCTTCATAGGGTGCAGGGAAATTATGGTTGGTTATTGGGGACGGTCTCTAGTTTAAGTCAGACTTGAGATGCCCGACATGACAGGGCTTTGATTAGGGTCATGTCACTTTAATTCAATCAAAGCCATTCTTCGTACTTTCAAAGGAAGGAATGGTCCTGTGACCTATCTTAACTGGGAGTTGCAATGCAAAAGGATCTTCTCGGCATAGATTGGAACCACTCATGTTATGCCTTAGTTTATTGCAGAAATAAAGTTGTTCATTTTCAGTTTCCAAATGAACCATTCCTTGAATGGAAGGGTGTACTTTATCATTTAAGGGGTCAACTTCTTTCGTACCTTAGAGCGAGAAAAATGATATCTAAGGGGTGTCTCTACCACCTTCTTCGAGTAAAGGACCCTAATTTTGAGACTCCTAGTCTTGATTCAATTTTAGTGGTGGGGGAATTCCCAGATGTGTTTCCAAAAGATATTCCTAGAGTTCTTCCCAAAAGTTAAATTGACTTCGGAGTAGACCTTTTTCCGAATACCCAGCCTATCTCTATTCTTCCATACAGAATGGCTCCAGAAAAACTCAAAGAGATGAAAGAGAAATTAAGATACATTCTTGATAAGGGGTTTATTAGGCCCAGTGTTTTCCCATGGAGAGCTTTATCCTTTTCGTGCGTAAGAAAGATGGTTCTCTCAGAATATTTATCGATTGTCGTAAGCTGAAAAAAGTCACTATCAAGAATAAGTACCCACTCCTTAGAATCGATGACTTGTTTGATCAACTTTAGGGTGCCAGTTTTTTCTATAAGATAGACCGCAGATCTAGCTATCATTAGCTCAGAGTCAAAGAATGTGACATTTCAAAAATAGCTTTTAGGACGTGATATGGTCACTTTAAATTTCTAGTCATATCATTTGGTCTTACCAATGCCCTATAGTTCATGGACTTTATGAACCGAGTGTTCAAACAGTACTTGGATATGTTCATCATAGTCTTTATAGATAATATATTTGACTATTCCCATAGAGAAAATGATCATGCAGACCATCTTAGAGTCGTATTGAGGACTCTAAGAACCCATCAATTATTTTCTAAATTCAGTAAGTGCTAGTTTTGGCTAAGATTAGTATCTTTCCTTCACCATATTATTTACAGTGATGGCATTAGAGTTGACCCTCAAAATACCGAAGAAGTGAGAAATTGGACCAAACCTATTTCTCTGTCAGATATCAAGAGTTTCTTGGTTTGGTTGGCTATTACAGATAGTTTGTTGAAGGGTTTTCATCCATTGCATCCACCATGTCCAGATTGACTTAGAAGAAAGCCATGTTTCAGTGGTCGGATTCTTGTAAGAAGAGTTTTTAGGAGTTAAAGACTCGACTCACCTCAGCCCCGATTTTGACATTGCCTGATGTTTCAGATGGGTTTATTGTTTATTGTGATGCTTCCAGAGTTGGTTTGGGTTATGTTTTGATGCAGAGAGGTAAGGTCATAGTTACGCCTCTAGAAAACTTAGACTTTAAGAAAAGAATTGTCCTATTCATGATCTTAAGTTATCAACTGTCGTGTTTGCACCTTTAAAATTTGGAGGCATTATCTGTATGGGGTGTATGTTGATATGTTCACAGACCATAAGAGTTTTTAGTATGTGTTTTTGCAGAGAGAGTTAAATCTTTGTCAGAGAAGGTGGATAGAATTTTCAAAAGATTATGATATACGTGTTTTGTATCAACCAGGCAAGGCCAATGTAGTGGAAGATACTCTTAAAAGATTTATGGGTAGTGTGGCTTATGTTAAGAATGATAAGAAGCAATTGGTTCAGGAGGTTCATTAGTTACTAGATTAGGCATTCGTTTGGTTGACTCAGCTGAGGGTAGTGTTTGAGTGCAAAGTAGTTCGGAATTTTCTTTGGTTGATGAAGTGAAGGAAAAGCAAGATGGGGACCCCAGTCTAGTAAAGTTGAACAAGTCAGTCAGAGATTAGAAAGTAGAGGATTTCCCCCAAGGGGGAGATAGAGTGTTGCATTCCCAGGGTAGACTATGTGTGCTATGTGTAGATTACTTAAGACAACAGATTCTTGCTGAAGCACATAGTGTACATTAATTTATTCCTCTAGGGTCCACTATGATGTACCACAATTTTCGAGAAATCTATTGGTGGAGTGGGATGAAAAGAGACATTGCAGAGTTTATGGCTAAGTGCTCTACGTGCCAGTAGGTTAATATTGAACTCTAAAAGACTAGTGGTTCCATGCAGGAGATTAGTATTCCCACTTGGAAGTGAGAAGAGGTGAACACACACTTTGTGATGGGTTTGCTTCATACTCGTCGTCAGCATGATTCGATTTGGGTCATTGTGGATAGGATGACCAAATCAACCTATTTCTTGCCATCCCATACTTCCTTTTTTAGCCAAGGATTATGCCAAGGTCTATATTAGAGAGTTCGTTAAACTGCATAGATTCCTATTGTCCATTATTTCAGATAGGGTACTCAGTTCACCTCTTATTTTTGGAAGGCTTTTTAGAAGGGTCTTGCTACCCAAGTTCATCTCAGTACAATATGTCACCCTCAGATAGATAGTCTGCCAGAGATAACTATTTATTCCTTAGAAGATATATTGAGAGCTTGTGTTATCTACTTTAAGTGCAGTTGGGATGATTATTTGCCATTGGTTGAGTTAGCTTACAACAAAAACTACCATTCTAGTATTCAGATGGATCCATTTAATGCTCTATATGAGAGGAGATGTAGAACTCCTATTTTTTGGTTTGAGGTAGGTGAGACTGTATTGAA
The DNA here is from genome assembly GCF_002878395.1 of Capsicum annuum. Taxonomy (NCBI): domain Eukaryota; kingdom Viridiplantae; phylum Streptophyta; class Magnoliopsida; order Solanales; family Solanaceae; genus Capsicum; species Capsicum annuum. The sequence continues at coordinate 131,798,111 of NC_061117.1, forward strand.
AGGAACAGATTTAGTGTTCGATGCTTTGGAGAAATTTTAGTTGATCAGAGAGAGGCTTAAGACAGCCCATAGTTCACAAAAATCTTATACAGATGTGAGGAGAAGGATCTCGAATTTTAGATTGGTGATTTTGTATATTTGAAAATCTCTCCCATGAAGGGAGTAAAGAGATTTAGCAGAAAGGGAAAGCTCAGTCCCCAATATGTAGGCCCTTTCAATATCTTGAGTCATTTTGGGAAAGTAGCATATGAGCTTGATTTTCCTTCAGATTTGGCATCAGTGCATCCAGTGTTCCATGTTTCTTTATTAAAGAACTGTATTGTTGATCCAGCGGTCATTGTTCCTTTAGAGAACTTAGATATTCTGAATGACCTTTCTTACAAAGAACTCCTAGTTAAAATCTTAGATCTCTAGATTTGCAGACTAAGGAACAAAGAAGTTCCCTTATTCAATGCTCTTTGAAGGAATCTGTTTGTTGAGAGAGGTACTTGGGAACCAGAACCAGACATACGTATCAAGTACCCTCACCATTTCCCCGCTAACTCAAACTAAGCTCAAGGTAAAAGTTTTCCTTGGAGTTCCTTTTTTTCATTTTCAGTTCCATCCATAAAATCATGTTCTTGTTATTGGATACATTCATGAATTAGTGCATTCATTCACCATGTTCAAACTCAATTATGTAATCACGTGTTCAGTTATGCATAATCAATATGTAACCTCAGAATCCTCAGCTTAATCAGTCTCATTCGAGGGCGAATGTTCCTAAGATGGAGATATTGTAATACATTGTACATTTCTAAGTCCAGCTCAGCCCCTAGTACTTGCCTAAGACGTTTAGAACCTAAAAAATAAGACTAACTGTTGTGAGACTTCGTCACGTTTGACTCCCTTTAACTTCGAGGATTTTTAAGTTGACCTTCCAGGCTCTGAGATAATGGTTTTTGAGTTGATTCATGTTCAATAGTGTAAGTATCATGTCTCGGGTATGTTTTGTGTTTTTTGGATAAGGTTTGGACCATGTTTAAATTTTCCAAGCAGCAGGTCACCAGAATTAGATCGCATCGTGGTGAGTATAGCGGTAAAGGAGCCACCAGGTCACACTGAAGGGAAAATCAGCAATGGTCATTTCCAGTGACTCACACAATTGCACTGTATCACAGTGAGTATAGCAATGAAGGCATTACTTCATCGCGGTGAAGCCTTAATCGACATTCTTGTTTCGGATTTTAAATGTATAAGGGTAGTTTCATCTTTTCCCCCCTCACTTTAACATGGTATTTAAGTACAAGAACAACATCTTTGCCTCATAATTCATATTTCACCATAAATTAAAAGCAATTATTCTCAAGAACAAACCCTAGCCCTTTCAACATTCAAGAAATCAACCAAGAACCTTCACGAATTCTTCAATTAAGGAATGTTAGATGTTGATTCATGGACCCTTTTCATCCATAGAGTTCAAGAACCAAATTTTCAAGTTCAATTATGATATTAACATGTATTTATGAATCCTATCCATGATCTTCCATGAATTTTAACTTATTCCATGTTTATATGTGTTTTTCGTCGGAGTTAGTTCTTGACATGTTGAAAAATGAAAATTTCATGTTAAAATCCCTAACCCATGATTTTAGTGAAGAAGTTATGTTACTAGCCTATGTATTAAACAAATTTCATGCTTTAACTCACGACCCCTATGTGTTTGATGAAATGCCTCATAGATGAATTTTGAACAATGACTACTTATGAAGTTCTCCAAGTTGTATTATGGTTTCAAATGCTCTTATGTGATCTTATTGATATTACTATCGAGTCTTAGAGGTTATAAATACCCAAAAACTTAGATGTTTACTTTGTTTAAATACTTTTAGAAGGGTTACAAATATATTAGAGTATTATCAGTTCAGTTAGTGCATCATGTCAGTCAGCTCAGTTCAGTCCAGTAATTAGAGTAAATTCAGTTGGGAGTAGGATTTATCAGTGAGCGAAACCAGGGATGGGAGCTTACCTGCGAATTGAGGATGTGACCTTCAGTATCAGTCCCTGGGTCCCAGAACTACATAGCCAGCGTAGGTTGACATGTTAACCTTCCAGTTAAGGGTTGTCACATATCTCATTAGGGCCCTACCAGTTGAAGGTGACCCTTTGTCCTTTGGGATAACACTTTAGTGGATCTACACAGCCAGTTTTAGTACCCGTGGCATGGTACTGACGCCCTTTCAATTAGGGTAATAGGTTGGACCCTAATTTACCTTATTGGGGCATGTCATTTAGATGATAGCTCCCACAGTCTCAGTCCAGTATTCAGTTTAGAGTTTAGTTTTCAATCTTTCTTCACCATGGCATACAATTATTAGTTGTTCAACATTAGTATTTTAGTTTAAAAACTATTCTTGTATTATGTCATATGCTTGGTTATGTATTCTCATATTTTATAGTATTTCTCGTATTCTAGACATCAGTTATCTTATGCTACATGTTCCATCAGTATCATTCATGCATATAAACCATGCACGTCAGGATAACCTCATTTAGCATACCAGTACATTCAAAGTACTAACCACATACTCATTTCTTACGCTATGATGTGTCATATCATAGGTTCAGACGCTCAGGTTCCTGACTGCACCTAGACCTCCCCACCATATCCACAGCAGTAGCAGTGGTGAGTCCTCATGTTTCGTGGACCATTTGTGTTTATTTTAGGTCAGTTCAGTAGTTAGTCAGAGTTAGTTGGGGACTTATCGCATCTTTGGTACAATCAGTCAGTTAGAGGCTTTCAGACACTTTCAGTCAGTTATTCAGTTATTAGTTGTTATTGACAGTCTTAAAGTATTGTTTTCAATATTTTGATTCAGTATTGTTTTTCTATTTAAAACTTTATGGCATTTTCGATTAAATTCTGCACTTTTTCTCTATTATTTTATTTAGTGCTCATAACAGGTATCAGAATGGGTTAGCTTGTGGTCCTTCGGGGCTATAGGAACCATGTGGAATCCAGGGTGTACTCTCGAGGCGTTACAAGTGAGCACCACACTGGTTCGATCATTAAAACTATGGTAAATTTTTCAGAGGATCTCAAAATTTTATCAAGAGAATCTCTCTCAAGTTACATGTAGATGACTTTAAAGTATGTAACTGGGGCATAAATTTTTTAGAAGATCTTAAAAATTTCAGAAGAACTTGACATTTGCTATAACTTTAAACACTAGATGCTGCTAAAGATGGGATCGAGGCATAGTTCTTAAGAAGTTCTCAAATTTCAAGCTACATTGCATCAGAAAAATCAAGTATTTAATATTCTAGACCAGGGAAGAATTTTTTAGGAGGTCTAAAAAATTCCTTACTAACAATGCCATAAGTTACACGGAAGTTCTAGATTTTCTATTTTTAAAACTGGGGAAATTTTTTTGAGAAAGATCCTTACAAATTTCACAAAACACTGCACTACAAGCCTGCAAATCGATGATCAACAAGGAGAATTTGGAGAGCAAGGCAATACCAACACAGTCAAACGCTCAAAATTAAGAGTTTTTTTCATTTAGATGCAGGATTAATAAAATCAGAAAGTTTACAACACTAAGCATATCAAAGGACATTATCAAACCTATCATGGACTTGCCATAGTAAGCCAGACAACTTCTCATCTCCATTTTTCTCTTGATTTATGCTTCTATTACTTTGTTATGACCTCTAACACTTTCTCTGATTTTGAAGGGAAATGATCAGCTGTAATAATTAAGATATGAAGATATTATTCAAAACACTATCTCTAAATCATTATGAGTCAAATGACTTTATCTTTAGACTCTATCTTTTGTTATATTTTGGATTAGTTACAACAAATTGTTATGTTATTAATAAGTGTTTCTTGAGTTATGCAGATGACGGTACGAAAGATTACATCTAAGAGCTGACATAAACCAGTCCTCTCAAAGTTTGAAAATTCTATCCAAATGATCAGGACATGCACAAGTCCTTTCAAGGATTCTCACTTCAAAGAATGAAGTTCAACAAATCAACTTCTATTTTTCGTATATATTAGGATTTTCTACCCTCCGAGAAACTTATTGGATTGTAAGACCATTCGAGTTGCATCTTATTATATTAGGATCATCCAACCCTTTCAAGAGGACATATCGAATCATCACTTGTTTGAGGTAACACATCTTATTATATTTGGGTCATTCACCCTTTTAAAAGGACACATATTATTATATTTGGGTTTTCCATCCGTTAAGAAGATGGATTAGACCATTGCTTTATTTGATACGTATTATTATGTTATGGATTGTCACCTCTTTCAGCGTGACATATTGTAATGGATCTTCACCTCCTTTAGAGTGACACGTTATTAAGTTATGGACCGTCACCTCCTTCAGCATGACATGTTATTATGTTATGGATTTTCACCTCTTTCATAGTGATATGGTATTAGGTTATGGACCGTAACCTCCTTCAGAGTGACATGTTGTTATGTTATGGACCGTCACCTCCTTCAAAGTGACATGTTATTATGTTATGGAACATCACCTCATTCAAAGTGACATATTATTATGGACCGTCGCCTCCTTCAGAGTTACATGTTATTATAAGGTCTATTACCTCTTTCAGAGTGACATGTTATCATGTTATAGAATGTCACCTCCTTCATAGTGACATATTATTATATTATGGATTATCACCTCTTTTAGAGTGACATGTTACTATGTTATTAGACACGTTGCATTGTCACTCTATTCAAACTGTCATGTTACATTTAAATTAGGTTGTCCATCCTTCAATGAGACATGTTGGACCATCACTTCATTCAATGTGGCATGTTACATTTAATGGGTCATCTTCCCTTCAAAGAGACAAGTTAGAGCATCACTCTATTCAAAGTGGAATATTACATTTATATTGGTTCGTCCACCCTTCAATGAGATAAGTTGGACCGTCACTCCATTCAAAGTGGCATATTGCAGTTAAATGGGTCATCCACCCTTCTATGAGATACGTTGGACCATCACCCTATTCAAAGTGGCATGTTATATTTAAATTAGGTCATCCACCCTTTAATGAGACACATTGGACCGTTACTCTATTCAAAGTGGCATGTTACATTTAAATGGGTCATCCTCCCTTTAATGAGGCACGTTTGACCGTCACTCCATTCAAAATAGACTGTTACATTTAAATTGGTCATCCTCCCTTCAATGAAACACGTTAGATCGTCACTCTGTTCAAAGTGGCATGTTATATTTAAATGGGTTGTCTTCCCTTCAATAAGACATGTTGGACCATTACTACATTCAAAGTGGCATGTTACATTTAAATAGGTCATCCGCCCTTCAATGAGACATATCAGACCATTACTCCATTCAAAGTGGCATGTTATATTCAAAATGGGTCATCCGTCTTTCAATGGGACATGTTGGACCGTTACTCCATTCAACGTGGCATGTTATATTCAAGATAAATCATTCACCTTTTACGAGTACATGTTGGGTTATCACCCCATTTAAAGTCGCATAACATTTTTAGAATGGGTTGTGCAAATTGGTTTAACAACTATCTCAGCACAATATGTTAAAACAGGTTTGCACAATTTATGTTAGTGTAGCGCTACATTTTTGACTAATCATTTTGTATGAGATCTTGTGGAGATCATTCGAAAGGATGAAATCTCAAATCAAAACCAAAGATTTGGATGACTCTAAAAAGGATGCAGTACAATGTCGAATATTTTCTTAGCAGTAAAATAAGACGTAGTCTAGAGAGGGACGTCAAACTCTTTGGATGTTAGCTAAAGTATGATTGCTACCACCATCAAACCACAGCCCTGTTAGAAGGCATGTGGGTACTTTAGGATATTGTGGTTTTAGCTTTACCTTCGAGATATTTCTAAACTCATACCAACGGTAACCTTCTCTTTCCTTCAAATCCGAGTGACAATGTACTTACAGTTCTGGAAATTATGTCCGGGTAGATTCTTACCTATTGATATTATCTACAAATAGAGTCAAACTATAATGAATCTGATTCCGTAAGTCTCTAAGATATGTATATTGGGCTTTATATTGAAAACTCGACTACATTCCAACCACTCCCTAATCCGCATATTCCTTAGCTTTTTTGGTTTCACCAAAATCCAAAAGTCAGAATAGCTTGTGAATTCTTTGAAAATATGGCTTAATATAAAGAGTTATGAACTACAAGTGACTTGAGTTCTCATATAACCTAATATATATAGGAAACCTGATACCGGGTTCCGACCATAATTCCATGAAATCATGCAAAAACCAACCCCTTTTGGAGAAATAAATTTGTGGTCAAACAAAAATTTAGGAACTCAAACTCCCTTTGTCCAGGGTTACTTGCATCCACCCTACGCAAAGGGAGGGGGTAGTTGTTGAAACCTAATTTTTTTTCCTCCACAACAAAGTTTAATTCTGAGTTTTTTCAATTTTAAATAAAATTACAACAATTATTTTATTTGAATAAAAGCTTTCCTAGTATTTATCTTTGTAATTTTTCCATTTTAAGTAACAATTATATATTTTCATATTCATATTTACGAAATTGTATAATTTTGTTCTTGAATAATATTTTTAAGGAAAATCATATTTTAATCGAATGTTTTCTTGAATATTTATTCAAACGATTAAATTGTTGATTCAATTATAATTTATTTGAAAAATAATTTGTTTCAAAAATATTTGTTTTATTTTATTATAACAAGAAACTTGATATTTAATCGGTTGTTAATTTGTTTCAAGTGTTGATTAAATTTAGTCGATTTATTAATGTTGGTTGTGATTGAAATCAAATTGACCACAATTTCTAGACAATTGATCAATTGATATTTCATTTGGTTAAAATTTTAATAAACTTGACTAAACTAATTAATCTATTAGGTTGTTTTATAAAATAAAAAAAACATCCCCCAATTTAACTAATCAACTACCCAACCCAATAATTAAAACAACTTCAGTCGGCCTATCCACCACCAGGCCCACTAACTAGCATAACCCAACACATGATCTTTTTCCCCTTTTTCGAGTAACAAAACAACTCCAACAGCAGACCTTCAACATCAACATGCTTACAAAACAACTTCCAAATGACACCAATAATATCAGTGACCAGCAATGACACTGACCAGACCTTAGCCCAACACGGTTACAACTCTAGCCAACAAACCCAATTGTAGCGCACAACCAGATTTCGAGCCATAACCGGCATAGCTTCAATGAAGCTTCCAGAAGAGGGACAACTCATAGCCCAGTAATTCAGCATACGAATTTGTATGATTTCCCCAGCTCAAACCTTATCCCATCGCTTGAAATTTAAATTTCTCACATAAAATTCAAAAAATTATCTTCCATTACCTATTGTCCCACATCAGTGGAAGCACAAAGTGTGTCCCTCAATTCCCTTTATATAAAGCTAATTCTTGAGCTAAAATTGGCTAAGTCTTGGAAGGTGAAAAGAACTTCGGAGCAAAAATCTTGAAAATCTTACAAAAAAATTCGTGAAATTTTACTTAAATTTTGTTCAAGGTTTTTAGCTTTCAGTGGTGGAAAGGAAACGTCGACGAAGGCTTGAGTTCCATTTTACTGCTCCGAAAGAGGTAAACATATCTTTCCTTTTTTAGTTTTGTTATAGCTTTCTTTTTCTTCTTAATCTCTTTCATCATAGTTTCATAGTTAAATTTATTTATTTTAGAATTGTTTGTTGTAGACGGCCTTCAAGGCTATAGGTTATCTGATCAAGATCATGACTTTAACATGTTAATGCATCCCTGAATAAACATTACATGTCCTCGATGGATGATTACCCACCACTAGGTTGATGGATTACTCTGAGCTGTTTAACTGTGGTTGAGAAACTGTGCATCTAAACTTATGATATAAGACATCATAGCACAAAGAAGAGTATGCGGTCAGTACTTTGAATGTATTGGTATATGAGATTAGGTTAAGCTAATATATATAAGGTACTGTGCATATGAAGTCAGGACTAATTGAATAACTTGCTATAAATAAACATAAAAGCATGAAAACTCTAAAATCTAAGAATGCAAGATGAAGCATAAATATGTATTCTGAAATAAGTCTGAAATCCCAAAGACTGTAAACTGTATAACCGAATAACTAAAATTCTGTACACTTGGTCAAGAAAACATGAATTGAAACTTTACTGAATATTGTACTGAGACTGTAGGAGGTATCATGTATTAGACATTCCCCAATCTAAGCTAATTGGGGTCCAACCTATAACCCTAGTTGGAAAAGGTGTTAGTATCGTGCCACTGGTGCTAACACCGTCTGTGTGGATCCACTAAACTAGTGTCCCGAAGTACTAATGAGTCACCCTCAACTAGAAGGTGATCTAATGAGATACATGTCACCCTCAACTAGAAAGTAAACACTTTGTCAACCCTCAACTGGAAAGTATAAATCTCTAACCTACACTGGCTACATAGTTTTGGAACTCTGGGATTGCTAATAAGGGCCACACTCTCTACTGTCAAGTGAGTCCTCATCCCTAAGTTTGCTCGGTGCTAAATCCTACTCCCAACTGAACTGATACTGATACTGAAATAGAGTTGATATTATTACATAACTGATGGTGTAAATCATGATTATAAACATTTAAGTATACTGATAAGAGTCATGGATTAATTATATGAGTATTTGAAAAGATGAATTCATGTAAAACACATAGGTATCGGGTGTTCATAACCCACCAGCAATGAATAAAATTAACAATAATACCATATAAAAACTTTAAAACAATAGTAGGAGATCATCGTTCAAAACCTAATACTTAGGCATTTCATCAAACACATGAGAGTTATGAACTTAAGCATGGTGATGGGTAAAGCATGCGAGAATAACATGATTACATGACAAAAATCATAACTTAGGTATTTAAGGTGAATATTACAACATTTAAAACATGTCATGGATCATCCCACTTGAAAATCACTTATAAACATAACTTGTTATTGAATTCACAAGAAATTCATGGAGATATTTCAACTTAAACATGAAAAACTCATAATGTAAAACCAAAAAGGGATTCTTGGACTTCATGAGTGAAAGGAACCCATTGATGAACATCACACATACCTCACTAGATGAAGTCATGAAGATTCTTGAGAATTTCTTGAGATTTGAAGCTTTAATTCCTTGATTGCTTGACTAAGGGTTAGGGTTTGTTCTTGAGGTAGAAGATGTTTTCCTGAGAGATATTATGGATAAAAGGGAAAATATTGCTCCTTGGGGACCTAAATTTTGTGTTATGAACGAGTTTGGGTGGGAGAATTAACCTAAATACCCTTAAATAATAAAGAACAAAAGCTGGATGGATAAAGAAGGGGGCACCGCAGGCTCTATATTGGTGGGGTAGGCCCCGCACCATGGGCTCCAGTACGGTAGGCAAAGCCCTGCGCTGTGGGACTATGCTGGTGCCATCATTGGTTTGATTCTCCAAACAAACCCCTATGCTCTACACACCTTGAACAACCTTGATCATGAATCAACTTAAAAATCAATATTTTGAGGCTGGGAAGGTAAAAAATAAGATTATTGAAGTTTAGGGACCTTAGAAATAACTAAGTCCTAACACTTAGGCTATTTTCTAAGATTTGGACCCCTTAAGCATACAATTGAGAGCTAAAATGAGCTAAGACTTTTATGGGGTATTACAATATCTTACCCTTGGGAACATTCTTTCTCGAATAAGACTGGTTAGCTAAGAATACTGGGGAAATTGTGATCATAAACTTAACATGGATGACTGAAAACATGATTGCATAACTGAGTCTGAAATATTATACATGAACTGAACCAAATGTATGCAATGACATGAGATGTATTACATAACTGAAAGTGAGAATAGAAAAAAGTAAATTTGAAGAAAATCATTACCTTAAGCTGAATTTGAGTTCGTGGAGAAAAGATAAGGGTACCTGGTTTTTATATCTGCTTCTACTTCCCAAGTAGCTCCCTCAATGGACTGATTCCACCAAAGAACCTTGACCAAGGAAACTTTTTGGTTCCTTAGTCAATGAATCTTACCATCAAGGATGTCAACTGGGACTTCTTTGTAGAAAGGTTATCCTAAACATCCATGCTCCCTAATAGGAAAAAACAGCTGAATCACTAATACACTTCTTTAACAGGAAAACATGAAACACTGGATGCACTGACACCAAATCTATAGGAAACTCTAGCTCATAAGCTATCTTCCCAAAATAACTCAAGATTTTATATAGTCCAACATAACGGGGACTGATTTTGCCATTCTTTCCAAATCTTTTCACTCCTTTCATGGGTGAGACTTTTAAATAAACCAAGTCATCATCCTCAAACTCAATATTTTTTCTCGTCATATCGGCATAAGATTTTTGATAGCTTTAGGCTATCTTCGTCCTCTCTTAAATCAACTAAACCTTCTCCATTACATCAAACACTGTATCTGGCCCTATCAAAGCAGCTGTACCTACCTAAAACCAACCAATAAGAGATATACACCTCCTTCCATAACGAGCCTCAAATAGAGCCATCTAAATACTGCAGTGATAGTTGTTACTATAGTAAAACTCAATAAAATATATGTGATCATCCTAACTACCTCTAAGTCAATCACATATGCTCTCAACATGTCCTCTAATATCAGAATGGTTTTCTCGATGTGACCATCTATTTGAGGATGAAAAGTTGTATTGAGATGAACTTAGGTACCAAGACCCTTATAAAAAGCCTTCCAAAAGTGAGAGGAAAACTGAGTGCCTTTTTCTATATAATAGACAGTGGAATCCCATACAGCCTAACCAACACCCTAATTTAGAGCCTGAAATAATTTTCATTTGAGTATGAACTATGAACTGGAAGTAAATGAGCTAATTTGGTCATTCCATCTATGATGACCCATACGAATCATGCTGATGATGTATGTAAGGCAACTCTATCTCATAATCTATGTCCACCACCTCCCATTTCTTAGTGGTGATACTAAACTCTTACAATGTGCAACTAGGCCTTTGGTGTTCAACCTTAACCTTCTAACAATTAGAACACTTAGCTACAAATTCTGTAATATCCCTCTTCATACCACTCCACTAATAGATTTCCCACAAGTCATGGTACATCTTAGTGGCTTCTTAATAGATAGAGTATCGTGCACCATATGCTTCTGCAAGTATTAGCTATGTCAAGTCATCAACACACAAAACACATAATCTACCCTAACAACGAAGTACACCATCTCCCCTTTGGGAGAAAATATCTACCTTTTGGTCTCTAACCTCCTTCTTCAACTTAACTATACTAGGGTCTCTATCTTTCTTTTCTTTTATTTCGGCAACCAAGTATGATTCTAAACCATTCTGAACTCATACATTACCTTCTACTGAATCAACCAACCAGGCACCTAATCTAGGAAGATTATGAACCCACTGACTAACTTCTTCTTATCCTCCTCAACATGAGCGAAACTACCCATAGACAACATGCTAAGGGCATCTGTCACTACATTGTCCTTGATCAGATGATACAACACACATATATCATAATCTTTTAACAACTCAAGAAACCTTCTATTACAAAGATTCAAATCTTTCTGTGAGAAAACGTACTACAAACTCTTATGGCCAGTGAGAATATCTACATAAACCCCATTAAGGTAATGTCTCCGTATCTTCAAACCAAACACAATAGCTGCCAATTTAAGATCATTGGTAGGATAGTTATTTTTGTGGGGCTTAAGTTGTCTAGAGATATAGGCTATGACCTTACCTCTCTGCATTAATACACAACTAAGACCAGCTCTGAAAGCATCACAGTAAACTACACATCCAACTGAACCATCTGGCAAAGTTAAAACTAGAGCAAAAGTAAGTCAATTCTTCAACTCATGAAAACTCTTCTCATAAGAATATGACCATTGAAACTTGACTTTCTTTTGAGTAAGAGGGACGCAATAGAAGAAAATCCATTAACAAATGATTTGTAATAGCCAGCCAAACTGAAGAAACTCCAAATATTTGATGGAGAGATAGTCCTAGGCCAGTTTCTCACTACTTTGGTGTTTAGATGGTCGACTCTAATGCCATCACTGGAAATAATATAGCCAAGGAAAGCTAGTGATCTTAGCCAAAATTTTCACTTACTAAATTTGGCGAACAATTGATGAGCTCTAAGGGTCTGCAATACAATTCTCAGATGGTTTACATGATTATTCTCACTACGCGGATAAACACAAATATCATCAATGAAGACTATGATGAACATGTCCAAGTACTACTTCAACACCATGTTCATCAAGTCTATCAAAGTTGTAGGGGTGTTAGTTACTCCAAAAGAAATAACTAAGAATTCAAAGTGACCATACTGGGTTCTGAAGGCTATCTTTGGAAGGTCACATTCTCTGACTCTAAGCTGATTATAGCCGGAGTAAGGTCTATCTTAGAGAAGTAACTGGTACCCTAGAGTTGATCGAACAAGTTATCAATTCTGGGGAGTGAATATTTATTTTTGATTGTGACTTTGTTCAACTAATGGTAATTGATGCACATTCTGAGAGAAACATATTTCTTATACATGAACAAAACTGGAGTACCCCATAGGGAAACACTGGGTCTGATGAATCCCTTATCTAAGAGATCTTTCAACCATTATTTCAACTCCTTAAGATCAGCTGGAGCTATTCTGCATGGTGGAATAGAGATAAGATGGGTATATAGATAGAGATCTATTTCGAAGTCAATTTTTTTTTGGGAGGCACTCTAGAAAGGTCTTAAAGGAACACTTCTGGAAATTCCCTCACTACTGAAATTAACTCAAGACTTAGAGTGAGAGAACTCAATTCTTTAACTCAAACAAAATGGTAAACACACCTCTTAGAAATTATTTTTCTTTCCTTAAGATAGGAAATAATCTAACCCCTAAGAACAAATGTATTACCCCTCCATTCAATGAATGGTTCATTAGGAAACTAAAACTAAATAACTCTATTTCCACAATCAACCAAGGCATAACATGAGTGGAGCCAATCTATAACAAGTATGACATCAAAATCAGTCATCTCTAAATCCATAAGATCAACTGAGGTAAATCTTTGGGACAATATAACTGATCTGTTCCTGTATACCCATCTGGATACAATGGAGCTACCTACTGGAGTAGACAATGAGAAGTATTCTACTAAAGATTTGAGACTAACACTGAAATCATTTCTATATAAGGATTCACAAAATAAAGTGAAGCTTAGGGGTCTAATAAAGCATAAAAATAAAGATAAAAGATCTGTAACGTACCCATAACTATGTCAGGAGAAGATTCCCAATCCTGTAGAGACTTGAGTGCATACAATCGATTTTGGCACTGATCACCAATTACGTTAGAAGTGACGCCCAGTTGTGTCGGGCGACCAGCTAGAATTGAAGGATGATTAAACTGACCCTTCCAGACGGCCTTTAGTCAATCTCTAACTCTGTGTCCTGGCTTTCCATATCCCAAACACATATCATATCCAGCTCTACATATGCCCTGATTATGCCTTTCGTACTTCCCATAAAGTATATTAGTATGAATATTGTTCATACTACCCTGGGAATTAGAGCCTGGTGCTCTATCTCGACTGTCATTCCTTAACTTAGGCCCTAGCGCGCAAGCTTAAGATGGGGCTGAAGACTTCTGACGAAATTGAGAATAGTTATCACCCTCTAAACTTGGCTGAGAAAAGTTAAAACTACCTATTTTAGCCCTCTCATTCTCTTTTTCTTTCTCCTTAAGCTTCTCTTCCTGAATCTACTGAGCATGAACCATAAGTCTAGATAAATCCACTTACTTAATTAACATTGTGGTCATACACTCCTTGCCCACACTATCAGATACACTAGATACAAAATTACTTATTCTAAACCTATTATTAGCCACCATCGAAGGAGCATACCTCGCTAACAAAGTGAACTTAAGTGAGTATTCCTTCACTCTTATATTAACTTGCTTCAAATTGATGAACTCCTGCACTTTAGCTTCCCTCAAGTCTAACGAGAAGAACCTGTCTAAAAAAGTTATGAAAAACTTCTCCCACTCAACAGGCCCTGCCTCAACACCCCTATCCTTCTTCTACTGCTTATACCAGGTGTAAGCTACATCCTAGAATTAATATGCAGCAACCTTTGCACTCTCACTTGAAGAGACACCTATAATATCAGTCACTTTTTGGATCATATCAAGAAACTCCTAAGGATCCTCCTTAGACTTGGATCCCAAGAGCAAATGGGGATTCATCTGCGTGAAATCCCTGATCTTGATGGCAACTGCATTTTCACTGGATTAGCTAGGGAAATAGCCTGCTAATTGTTTTGAGCAACTACTGAATGAGCTAATTTAGTAAAAAAAAAAGCTCTAAACTCAGCGTGAGAGACATGTTCATTCAGGGGATCTTCCTAAACAGGCGGAGGTGTGGGCTGATTCCTATTCATTCTTCCGATATTCCTTTTAGGAGGTATTGCCTACAAATAGAATGAAGGATGAGTTAGAAAGAGATTTTAAGTAGAGCTCATACTCTTTTGCACGACATAAATACTAAAAGAAGGGAAACTTTTCCTAATATATCTTTAGCCATTTGTCTATAAGTGTGATATGCTTCACACCATGCATAAAACTCTACTCAATAAGGCTTTTAGACTCCCTAGGACACTGTACAACCTTAGGCTCTGATACCAAGTTTTGTCACAACCTAAGGCTACCCCCTAGTTGCAACAATGGTGCTTACGATCACAAGTAACCGCAAGCTAACTCATAAGCTGGTACCTGCTGTGAGCATTGAATAATCATAGACATAACACCTTTATAGAAGATAAACTAAGAAGGAAATATAAATCTGAATACTTAAATACCGAATCAATCATAGGTCTGAAACATCTGATAAAAACTGAAGGTGACTGACTGACTATCTAACTAACTGTCTGAATATCTAAAAGCATCTAAAAAAACTAAAGAGCTGATGGGACAAACTCCTAACTAACTCCGACTGACTAAATAAAATAAAATATTGAAATAACTGAATAAACATAATATTTCCTCGATGGATGAGGACTCACCACTACAACTATTGGATTATGCTGAGCTGTCTAACTGTGGTCAGGAAATTATGCATCTAAACCTATGATATAAGACATCATACTATGAAGAAGAGTATACAGTTAGTACTTTGAATGTACTGGTATATGAGAAGAGGTTAGGCTGATATATATGGGGTACTATACATATAAAGTAAGGACTAATTGAATAGCATGTGATAACTTAACATGAATGCATGAAAACTATAACATCTGAGAATTCAAGACGAAGCAAAAATCTGTAATCTAAAACATGTCTAAATTCTGAAAGACTAAACTGTATAACTGAATAATTGAAAGTCTGTACACTTGGTCAAGAAAACATAAACTGAAACTATAATGAATACTATACTGAGACTATGGGAGGTATAATATAACTGACATGCCCTTATCTGAGCTAGTTGGGGTCCAAATTGTTACCTATTTGGAAGGGGTATCAGTATCGTGCCATGAGTACAAATACTAGCTATGTAGATCCACTAAACTAGTGTCCCGAAGGACTAATATGTCACCCTCAACATATAGTTTCTCTAATAAGATATGTGTCACCCTCAACTAGAAAGTAAAAACTTTGTCAACCTTCAACTGGTAGGTAGACATCTCTAACCTACGCTGGATACATAGTTCTATAAGTTGGGATTTTATACTAAGGGTCACACTATAATGCCCTGAATCTAGTATCTGAAATACTACATGGTAATCATAATCCTGAAGGACCATAAGCTAACCCATGCCTGATATCTGTAACTGAGCCCTAAATAATAATGGTAATATCGTAAATACAGAAACATGAACTAAAAGGCCATAAGGTTCAATACTGATACATAACTAAAAATATGGTATAATAATACCAAAATAACTGAAATAACTGTCTGAACATGTGATAATCTGAAAGCCTCTAAAACTAAACTATCTGAATAAGGAGTTGATGGGATAATCCCCAAACTAACCCCATCTGCTAAAATAAACTAAGTACTGAAAGAATAAAATAATCGAATAATAACATCCTTCAATAATGAGGACTCATTGTTGACTCTGACTGTTTAAACTAGAATTCTACTGATAGTCTGAAGCGCATCCTTCTGAACCTATGGTATAAAACACCATAGCAAAAATGCATTAGAATGATTGAATGTACTAGTATGAAAGTGAGGTATGCTAAATGCAATGATTCATATGCATGAATAATACTAACTATCTGAATAACATAAACATGATAATAAATGCATGAATACGTAACTGTATCTGAGATCGTGAGAACACTGACTCATGAATTCTAATAACTTGGATTTACTGATATCTGGGTACTAATACTGGGATGCTAAAATAGTAAGTCTATTAAGTATAGAGGAAATGATGTCATATTACTGATGAAGGAATGACTATTTCTGAAAGTTCTGATTATGAAAAACTGGTCTGACTGGTTGTATGTGACAGTCCTAAAATCTGAATACTGGTAACATGAATCTCGTATAATTAATATACTATTAAATAGGTGGATATATCTGATAGTCCTAATTTTGATAGAACTGGATGAGTTCCGTACTGAGTTGAGCGACTGTATCTGACAGTCCTAAAACTGTAGAACTAAACTGAGTTCTATTACTGAGATAGGATCCGAAACTAAGACTGTGGGACATAATAATCTAACCGACATGCCTTAAAAATAAATTGGTGGGGTCCAACTTGTAACCCCAACTGGAAGGGTGTCAGTACTATGCCATGGGTAAAGACAAGCTAGGAGTAAACCCTCTCTGACAAGGAGTCTTCTTTCAACCCCTTCTAGTTGAAAAAACTCAAATGAGGTATATAATCCCTAAAATCATAGGGTACATCTCAACCTATAGTTGCTACGTAGTTCTGGAATGTAAGGATTACTTCTAAGGATCATATCCTCTACAAACTAACAGGTGAGGCCCCATCCTTGGGCTCACTCGATCTGAATCCTACTCCCAACTGGAGATACACTAAACTAATTTCAACTAAAATAAACTGTTACTAATATTATATTTTAGCTAATTTGAACAGAGTTCAGTAAACTCCATTGACTGACAAAATACTACTGAGATCGGATAACTGACTGAGATTACTGAGTTTTCCTTAGTCATGTAACTGACTGAATTCTAATGATCATGGCTTGAATGGGAGTATCGTGAAAACTAATACTGGCTTTAGGCACACAGCTAAATTTCCCCAAGACTCGATATCATGAAACTGACAAGACTTGACACTTCGTGAACACATAACCAGTATCAACAATTTATAATACAATAAGTTAGGGATTTCATGAAACACATGGTTGTCATAATGTTTTATATAGATGGAATTGCATATAGACATGTAATAATTTCATCAACCTAATCTCGTGAACATTTTATCAAATACTCATAATGCACAAAATATCATGGAAGTCAGTCTTGGTCATAAGGGTAAAGCATGCATTTATTATTTGAGTCACAATTGAGCTATAATACCCAATTTCTATCCTCCTAGCCATTTTGTCAAACACCCTACATATGCAACTTAGGGCATAGGTGAAATCACCAAATTACATATCATAAACAACTCAATTCATGGATTTCATCTTGCATGCTAATGTAGTTTCATCAAAGAACATAAAAATTCTAACTTGGGAATCATACAAAAAGATAAACATAGTTACAAACAACCCACAACATAAATATCATGTTTAATAATTTGAAAGAGGGTTCTTGGACTTCATGGATGAAAGGAATCCATAAATCAACACTTGACATAGCTTAGTTCCTGATTTTACAAAGATTGACGGAGAGATTCTTGAATTTTAGTATTGAATTTGAATCCTTAATAGAAAACCTTAGCTTGTTCTTGAGAGAAACTTGAAAGAAACTCTATATTTTGGGTGAAATATGGAAGAATCTCGTGTAATTAGTTTTAGTTTTATCTAATTATGGGAAATTGACCCTTTTTCCCTTAAAAATACGAACATTTAATGTCTAAAAAATTAGGTACCGATGCTACAAAGGATGTGGTGCATTGATGGCTACGATGCGATACTCGATACGTCATGCCATGATCACATCGAGCCTCAAAATTTTTGGCTCTGGTAGCTTGCACAAATGTTGACCAATGAGATTGGCAATGCGACGCGCCATGATCGCGTCGGTCCACTATTTTGGGACTCCAAACATAATCTAAACATGTTCCAAAAAATCCAAAACTTGTCCAGGAATACCTATTGACCTTCCTGATCATTGACTAATAAAAATACGGACCATTAAAGGACATTAAGGTGGAAAATAAGATTTCCAACTTTAAAAGGCCAATAATAGGCTAAGTCTGGGAACCTACCTAGAATTTTCTAAGTCTGGGAGCCCTTAACAAGCTTAAAGGATTGAATTAAGCTTTAGAATTTTATGGGGTCATACAATATCTCTCTCTTAATAATATTCATCCTTGAATGAGACTGACTGAGAGGGAAGAAAAGATAAACTAATATATATAATGAACATGAACAATTGGAACATGATTCTATGACGGACATGACTGATAAACTAAATGTATCATACTAAACATGCATATCTAATGCATGGTTAACTGGTACATGAATACATGACTGAATTTGTAATGGTAATTAATACCAAGTTTATCATGGAAATCTGAGCATAAAACTAGATAAGTTCAAGGGAGACTATTTCCTTATATTGAAAATGCTAATGAGACTAAAATTAATTACTAGATATGAACGAGCAGAAACATGTGAATGTAACGGAGTCTAGATTATGATACATGAGCTGGATATTATGATCTGAACTGAGTACCTTAAATACGCCGCTTACGGTTGAGGTCAGAGTTTGAGGGTCAACTTATAAGTACCTCCTTACTCCAAACTAGATTCAATACGAGAAGAGATAATGGCATGTTTTATGTCATGACAGTTTAGGGAATTATCGTGTATCTCCCCCTTAAGACACTAGGTCCCTCAAAGAATACTAATTTTGCTGAGATACTGAGGAAAACTGGGGTGATGCACAAGGCACCTAAGAATTGAATCATGGCTGGATATCCAGGACCTGAAGATAAGACAAAGTGACTAGACAGTACGCACTACAACTGAGACTCTTAAAAAGATTTACATGGAATTTGAGCACGAATGTATAAATATCTACTAACTTTATCTGATTAACTAAATAACTTATATCTGAATACTAGGTGTGTAAGACTAAATTGTACTTAGTCTAGATAGTTGGACTGAGACTATAGGGTATTATTCATAGGAGGTAATGACAGACTGGCCAACATGAGGTAACTGAGCAAGAGTGTGGGAAAACTGTATTACCTTAGAAATGCAAGAATAGGCATCTAATCATGATTCGGAAACATTCTGTAAACTGAGGTACTGTAATACTAATAACTGAGTAACTGATGGCCATATGCTATGGTCGGGTAATCTTGAAACTGGACTATGTTTTTGATCTTACTACTGGACTAGGACTAGGACTGACATGCTTAAACCATAACTAAGACTGTAACTGAGACTGAATGTCAGTTTTCTATAACTGAGGGTTAGACTGGTATGGGAGTACTGAATTTTGATCGCTAAGTAACTGATAGCTGAAAGCCAGGGTTCTGTAGGACTATTTGAGTCCTTTACTGATTATTGATTACTAAACAGATACTGTAACTGAGGCCTGCGGGATAGAACATTAACACTATGGATTCACCGAGCGATCTAAACTGAGGGTATAAGTGTCATAATTAGAGTTTGACTGAACACTAAGAGTGAAGTCATGAATCGTGTAGGCTAAGCATACTGAAAGCATGACATGAGTGCGTGAGTTATGAGCTGCACGGACTGTGTTTAGAATTTCAAAATTTGTGGAACATGATCCGCAACATTGGATGAACTTGGACTCGTCATACGAGGTGCTTGAAACACACATATTCTATGAAAAGTGCATGGATATAAGTTGTATTCGTGGGACTAAAATGAAAAGCATGCATAAGTATCATGATGGTTGGAGTACAAAATTTTCACTAAGATAGGAATGGGTCAGGAACCTAAAGGCGTGACTTTCAGAGAATTCATAAACGAATAGTTCCTGTATACCTGTTGGGCTGTGATAGACGGACTCACTAGGGTGGGGACTGGAAAAAGGTCCTGTTAACATTTGTTCTGACCTTAAAGTTGCTTGATATGCAAAGAGTGACAAAAAAAGAAGATTCTGAATTTGAAAAAACGTGAACATGTAAATAAGGGATCTATAACATACCAGTGGCTGCATCAGGAGGACTTTCCTGATCCTGTCGGGACTGAAGTGCATAGATTTTATTTGGGCATTGTCCACTGATAGCGATGGAATTAGCACCCTGTTGATTCGGGGGACTGGACTGAGTTTAAGGATGACCGTTCTTACTTCTACAGCCAGGCCAAGGTCAATCTTAGACCTTGTGACCTATCTTGCCACATCCAAAACACACATCACTTCTATCTCTACATATACCCTTATGATAATTACCACACTCTTTATAAAGTGGATGAGGAAAAACACTACTCTCACTACCCTGGGCCTTGGAGCCTGGTGCCCTATCTCTATGGTCATTTTTGAACTTTGGTACTGGTGCACTAGATGAAGATGGAACTGGGGCTAAAAACTTTTGTCTATGCTGAGAACAGTTACCACCCTACGACCCTGGTTGAGAGAAACTACTACTACCAGTTGTGGCCCTCTTATTTTCCCTATCCTTCTTCTTAAGTTTCTGCTCCTCAATCTATTGAGCATGGACCATAAGCATAGATATGTCCATCTCCTCAATCATCATCGTAATTTTGCACTCTTTAACCACTTTACTTGATACCCCAGACATAAACTTATTCATTTTAGATCTACTGTCTATTACTACATGAGGAGCGTACCTGGCTAACTAAGTGAACTTGAGGGAGTATTCTTTTACGCTCATGCTACCTTGTCTAAGGTTGATAAACTCTAACACTTTGGATTCTTTCTTCTCTATAGGGGGAAAGAATCTACCTACGAAAGCTGAAGCAAACTCTTTCTATTCTATGGACTCTACATTCTTACCCCTGTCTACCTTCCATTACTTAAACCTTGTATAGGCTACATCTTATAGCTGATAGGTGGCTAACTCTGCACTCTCAATGGAAGTTACTTCCATGATATCTGTAACTTTTTAAACCTGGTTGAGGAACTCCTATGGATCCTCTTTAAACATAGAAATGGAGAATAGGGGGGGGATTCATTTGAGTGAGTCCCAAATCCTGGTTGCAGTAGAATTGGCCACTGGGATGGCCAAAATAGTAGCTGGCCAGTCATTTTGAGCTGTGACTGAATTGGATAGAGTAGTGAATGTAGTTTTGAATTTTGCATGAGAGATGTACTCTTCCAGAGGATCTGCCTGGATGGGCTGAGGTGCTGACTGATTCCTTATTCCTCTTTTGTTACCCCTTTTGAGAGGCATGTTCTATAAATAGAAGAGAAGAAGGGATTAAACTAATAGTTTGACTGGAGCTCATGCTCACTCGCATAACATGAATACTGAAAGAAGGGATACTGTTTCTAAAACATCTCATAGCCTTATGCACATAAGTATAGTGCACAGCATACCCATGTACAAGACTCTACTAAATGCGGTTTTTCAGACTTCCTACGATGTTGTTCAACCTTAGTCTCTGATACCAAGTTTGTAACGCCCCAAATCTGGTACCCGGAATGCTACATAGTGCTCATAATCTTGATTGACCACAAGCTAACCCATGACTGATATCTATAACTGAGACCTAAATAATAATGGTAATATCATAAATATGGAAGCATGAACTGAAAGGACATACGGCTTAATACTGATACTTAACTGAAAATATGGTATAACAATATGAAAATAAGTGAAATAACGGTCTGACCATGTTGTAGTCTAAAACCCTCTAAAACTGAATTGTCTGAATAAGGAGTTGATGGGACAATCCCTCAACTAATCCCATCTGCTAAGATGAACTAAGCACTAAAAGAATGAAATAATCAAATAATAATATTCTCAAATAATGAGGACTCACTGTTGACTCTGACTGCTGAAACTGGAATGCTACTGATACTCTAGAGCGCTTGCTTCTGAATCTATGGTATAAAACACCATAGTGCAAGTGCATCAGTATGATTGAATGTACTGGTATGCAAGTAAGGTAGGCTAAATACAATGTTTCATATGCAAGAACAATACTAATTGACTCAATAAGATAAACGTGAGAATACATGCATGAATACGTAACTGTATCTGAGATCGTGATAACACTGACTCATGAATTCTGATAATGTGGATTTACTAATATCTAAGTACTAATACTGGGATACTGAAAGACTAAGTCTATTAAGTGTTGAGGAACTGATATCATATTATTGATAAAGGAATGACTATTTCTGACAGTTCTGATTATGAAGAACTGGTCTGATTGACTATATTTAATAGTCCTAAAATTTGAATACTGGTAACATAAATTTCATATAATTAATACACTATTAACTAGAAGACTGTGTCTAATAGTCCTGATTCTGATGGAACTAGCTGAGTTCCGTACTGAGTTGACCGGCTATATCTGATAGTCCTAAAACTGTACAAATGAACTAAATTCCATTACTGAGGCTAGATCCAAAACTGAGACTGTAGGAGGTAATCATCTAACCGACATTCCTCAAAAATAAACTGGTTGTGTCCAACCTGTAACCCAACTGGAAGGGTGTCAGCATCGTGCCACGAGTAAAGACAAGTTATGACTAAACCTTCTCTAACATGGAACTCTTTCGTCAACCCCTTTTAGTAAGAAAAACTCAAATGAGGTGTATAATCCCTAAACTCATAGGGTACATCTCAACCAACATTGGCTATATAGTTCTGGATTACAAGGATTACTTTTAAGGATCACACCCTCTACTGACTAACAGGTGAGTACCTATCCTAGGGTTCACTTGGTGCTAAATCCTACTCCCAACTGAAGAGACACCGAAATGATTTAAACTAAATTAAATTGTTACTGATAGTATCGTTTAACTGATTTAAACAGAGTTCACTAAATTTCATTGACTGACGAAATACTACTGAGATTGGATAACTGACTCAGATTACTAAGTTTTCTTAAGTCATATAACACACTAAATTCTAATGATCATTGCTTGAATAGTAGTATTATGAAAACTGATACTATCTCTAGGCACACAGCTAAATTGTTGGGTATAAGCACTCCTAGGACTCAATAGCATGAAACTAATAAGACTTGACACTTAGTGAACACACAACTAATATCAACAATTCATAATACAATAAGTTGGGGATTTCATGAAACACATGGTTGTCATAATGTTGTACATAGATGGAATTACATATAGACATGTCAAACTTTCATCAACCTAATCTCATGAACAATCCGTCAAATACTCATAATGCACACAATATCAAGGAAGTCAGTCTTGGTCATAAGGGTAAAGCATGCATTTATTATTTGAGTCATAATTGAGCAATAATGACCAATTTCTATCCTCCTAGCCATTTTGTAAAACACCCTATATGCACAATTTAGGGCATAGGTGAAATCATGAAATTACATATCATGAACAACTCAATTCATGGATTTCATCTTGCATGCTAACGTAGTGTCATGAAAACACATAAAGATTCCAAATTGGAAATCACACAATCAGATAAACATGGTTAAAAACAATCTATAACATAAATATCATGTTTTCTAATTTGAAAAAGGGTTCTTGGACTTTATGGATGAAAGGAATCCATAAATCAACACTTGACATACCTTAGTTCCTGATTTTACAAAGATTGACAGAGAGATTCTTCAATTTGAGTATTGAATTTGAATTTTTAATTGAAAACCCTAACTTGTTCTTGAGAGAAACTTGAGAGAAACTCTATATTTTGGGTGAAATATGGCTGAATCACGTGTAATTGGGTTTATCTAAGGATGGAAGATTAACCCATTTTTTCATAAAAATGCGGATATTTAATGACGAAAAGAACTGGGTATCGACGCTACAAGTGACATGGCACGTTGATGGCTGCGATGCCATACTCGATGCATTACGCCATGATCGCATCGAGCCTCAAAAGTTTTAGCTCTAGAAGCCTGCACAAATGTTGACCAATACGATTGGCGATGCGGCGCACCATGATCACGTTGGTCCACTATTTTGGGACTCCGAACATGATCTAAACATATTTCGAAAAATCTAAAACTTGTCCGGGAACACGTAATGACCTTCCTGATCATGAACTAATAAAAATACGGACCATTAAAGGACATTAAGGTGGCAAAATAAGATTACCAACTTTCGAAGGTCAATAAGAGGCTAAGTGTAATGACCCGATTTGTTGAACTGGAATACTACATGGTGCTCATGACCCCAAAGGACCACAAGCTAACCCATGACTAATATCTATACCTGTATACTGCATAAGATAACTTAATAATGCAAAAATATACAATAAAAGGCCATAAGGTTCGATTATGAACATAACTAAATAATATAACATCTGTGTGGGGTAATAGAATACCCACAACAAAACTAAGAATATTGAAGTCTGAATATGATAGTATATATCTAGTCTGCATCTAGTCTGAAGCCACTACTGTCTGAAGAATCTGAATAAGGAGTTGATGGGTTATGTCCACAACTAAATCCAACTAATAAGCTAATCAATGAGATACTAGAAAATCATTATGTCCTTGAGAACTCACTTCTACTCTAACTTCTAAATCTGGAATCTACTGTTGATCTGTAACTCGTGTCTCTGAACCTAAAGTGTAACATAAAAACAAAGCACCATAGAGCGAATGCATCAATACATATGTACTGAGTATACATGTGAGGTAGGCTAAATACAAGGGTTCACATGCATGCTAATGCTAACTAACCGTATAACATGAACGTGAGAATGCATACATAATTATGTAACTGTAATTGACAATATGATATCATGATTACTAAATCTGAATACTGATAACATGATATGACTGATAACATAAATGACTATATTTGAGTATAACTAATAACCTAGGTGACTGTAGTTGAAAGTCCTGAATCTGATGGAACTATCTGAGTTTCGTACTATATTTGAGTTGACTGTATTTGACAGTCCTGAAATCTAAAGAACTATCTGAGTTCTATTACTGAGACAATTGACTGTATCTCACAATCCTGATTCTGTAACATGAAACTGTGGGAAGTAGTATCTAACCAACATGCCCCAAATATGCTATAATAGCTGAGCTGAGGTCCAATCTATGCCCTAATTGGAAGGGTGTCAATACCACGCCACTGGTAAGGACAACATATGAGTAACCCTCATATAATAGGTAAATCTAGCGAGAACGGTGGGAACCCTCACATAACAGGTTAAGCCACCTCATCTACCCTCATATAGCAGGATACGATGTCTCAATCTATGCTGGCTACATAGTTATGGAACACAAGGATTGCTTTTAGGAATAACACCCTCGTATAACAAGTGAGTCCCTATCCTTGGGTTTACTCGGTGCTAACTCCTACTCCTATCTGAATGGACACTAAACATGATTTACTAAACTAAACTGAGCATGGACTGAGTTACTAAATTTTCTTAGCTAACAGAATACTATTGATATCTCACAACGGACTGAGTCATGCGACCATGAAATTTTTCCTGAGTTATAAAACTATCTAAAGTCTAAGAATGCATAGCTTGACTGAGAGTATCATGAAAACGTGACATGGATCTAGGCACACATCTAATATTTAAGGTACAAGTACCCCCAGGACTCGATAGAAGGAAATTGACATAGCATGATTTACTTGAAGACTTTACTATCATAATAATACATAATACCTTCATAGGAGCATTTCATCAAACATGTAATAGGCATGATCTTGTACATACATGGAAATTTCATGATATCATGCTAGTTAGACAATATTCCTTCATCAAGGCATTTAATCAAACATATGATAGGCATGGTACATGTAAACATCATTATTCAATTCTAATTTCATCATTTAAGGGTTTAAATCTTAAGTTTCCATGAATCTATGGATTTAGTAATTAAACCCATACAGAAACTATCAACAATCATGGAGTAGAATCCAATTTTACATCTATCAAACATGAACATGAGCAGCCAAAATATGAAAACATATAGAAAATCCATAACTTGAGTTTAGAAAGTGGATTGTTGGACTTCATGGACGAAAGGAGTCCATGAATGAACACTATAAATACCTTAGATCATGATTTCGTGAAGATTGATGGTGAAACCTTCCTGAATTTGAATCCCCAATAGAAACCCTAGCTTGTTCTTAAGATAAACTTGAGAGAAACTAATATGTTTTGGGTAAAAAGTGGTTGAATCACATGTTAAAGGGATTATATAGGGGTAGGAAGTTGACCTTTTTAACCCTGGACACGTCATTAAATTTTTTGTTAAATTTCTCGAGTTGGGCCCTTGGTGTGACGCAGCACTATCGCACCATATCACTAGAAATTAACAATTGGAAATTGTAACGATGGCGCGATGTGGAGCTATCGCGTTGCCACCTTTTCTATGACCAAGAAGTTTGGCACGATGCACCAATATCGCAGAGCAACACTCGAATTTGACATTTGTCATTTGAGCTATCTCCGCGACGTGTTGAAGGCTCAAGTCAAACACTGTCTTACTAAAAAGGCTTTAACTCTTTGCTTGGGTCTCGAATTTGGGAGAATTATATATCTATGGAAATCTTATTCAATTTCCCATGTGATAGGAAGTGAAAATTATGGAAATAATACATGTATAAGAATGAATTTTTATTTCAAAGAAAATTTTAACATCCTTGAGATGATTTTCAAGCTAAGAAAAAGCACGAGGTATTACACTAAGTCTGGGAACCTAGCTAGAATATTCTAAGTCTGGGACACCTAGACAAGATTAAAGGAATGAATTAAGTTTTAGGATTTTATGGGGTCTTACACACACCCTCTACTCTCAGGTGATCTCTCATCCCTGAGTTCGCTTGGTGCTATATCCTACACCAAACTGAATTAACACTAATACTAGAATAGACTAAACTAGAATGAATAGTATTATATAACTGATGGTTCTCATCATGATTATAAACACGTAAGTATACTAATAATAGTTATGGATTAACTATCTAAGTATTTGAAAAGTTGAATTCTGGTAAAACACTGGTATCGGATGTTCATAACCCACCAGCACTAAATAGAATTAACAACAGTGCCATATAATAGCTTTAAAACCATAGTATAGGATCATTATTCAAAACCCAACACTTAGACATTTCATCAAACACATGAGAGTTTGATTATAATGGGTAAAGCAGGCGATAATAACATGATTATAAGACTAAAATCATAACTTAGGGATTTAACGTGAAGATTACAACATTAAACCATGTAATGGCTCATCCCACTTGAAAATCACTTATAAACATAACTTTTAATTGAATTCTCCAGAGATTCACGAAGATATTTCAACTTTAACATGGAAAACTCATAATTTTAAGCCAAAAATGGATTCTTGGCCTCCATGGGTGAAAGGAACCTATGGATGAACATCACACATACTTCACTAGACGAATTCGTGAAGATTCTTGAGTATTTCTTGAGATTTGAAGCTTGGATTCCTTGATTGCTTAAGTAAGGGTTAGGATTTGTTCTTAAGGTAGAAGATAGTATTCTTGAGAGATTTTATGAATAAAGGGGGAAATAATGCTCCTTGGGGACCTAAATTTCATGTAATGAATGAGTTTGGGTGCAGGAATTGACCCAAATACCCTTAAAGAACAAAGAACAAAAGTTAGACGGATAAATGAGGGGGCACCATGGGCTCTATATCAACGGGCTAAGCCTCACGATGTGAGCTCCAAACCAGCGGGATAAGACCCACACCATGGGCTCCAGTACGGCGGGCTAAGCCCTGTAGCGCAGGTTTATCCCAGTTCACTCACTGGTTGAATTTTCCAAACACACCCTTACGCTCGTCTGAAAATTTAAAAACTCACCCTAGACATACCTTAAATAACTCCGATCATGAACCAACTTAAAAATCGATGTTCTGAGGTTGGGAAGGTCAAAAATAAAATCATTGAAGTTTAAGGGCCTTACAATGACTAATTCCCAACACTTAGGCTAATTTCTAAGCTTCGGATCCCTTTTGCATGGAATTGAGAGCTGAAATGAGCTAAGACTTTTACGGGGTATGACATGAGACTCCAACACCGTTGATCAACATTTATTCAAAATGGATTGCCGATGGGTTGTTAAAGGTTCATGCCAACAGGTAACATAAATCATTTTAAAAAGAATGATTCATACAATTTTTCTTATTACAAACATACATGATATTATTAACAAATATAAATCATGCGGAAAACAAAATGATGAATACTACAAATTGAACCAATCAGGTCTTGGTTTATATATGGTCTACTTTGTTATTGCATATCCCAAAATGAAGAATTGGTTATAGTTGATGTCACAGCCCCAAACTTATTAGAACGTTGAGGTTTAAATGTCATATATGTATATATATTACTATTAATACTATATTTATTTAATTGTATCTATTTATTAATTTTATTAATACGTAATTGTAATGTTTGATAATATGTGCAACATATCGATGTATTATTTTACTACCTCTAAAAGAAGGCCAAGTTGCAAACACAAAAACAACACAGATATACGACAACCAACTATTTGTTCAAAGTATACATTGATAAAGTCTACAAAAGGTATTATCAACAACATTTGGAAGTTCGTAAAAATGAGGAATATTTAAGCAACATCATCAAGGGTTTTAGCATTCTAGCTAAGTTATCTTGGTATTTGGTCGACGAAGTGTACATCCTAGTCAATTGTGATGGTGAGTTCCATTGGGTGTTAGTTGTTGTTGTTCTAAAAGAGAGGCATATCCAAGTTTATAACTCGATGTCGGCAGGGAGAAGTTCTGAGCCATAGTCTAAGATACAAAAGTTGGACAAAATGTTGCCTAATTAACTCTATATAAGTAGCTTTTTGGACCAAAAGTTTCATACTGATCGATCAACAATTAAAGCATATCGGAATAAAATAGGTGACGGCCATCTTCCACAGGGTAATCAATTTAATATAGAATATGTTCAAGGATTACTCAATAATCCAGTGGTAGCCTATAAGTATCATGATTTATTTTCATAAATTTCACAACACTTACATTAATTAGATATATATGATCTAATTTTTACTAACAAAGAAATTATGATCTTTCTATTGTTTCTTATACTGAGTATTTGAGCGATGAATTACAACGACCAAATGGTGCTGTTGATGCCAAATTACTCCATAAAGATATGCTATTATTTTATAGAATAGATGA
Source organism: Capsicum annuum (assembly GCF_002878395.1). NCBI lineage: Eukaryota > Viridiplantae > Streptophyta > Magnoliopsida > Solanales > Solanaceae > Capsicum > Capsicum annuum. The sequence goes on from NC_061117.1 coordinate 131,827,624, forward strand.
CTCATCTGTTGCAATAGTTTAAATTTATTGATTGTGTAATTTGAATCAGTTCAAATAAATTTAATTAATTTATCATTCTACTCAGGACAAATACACTTAGTTGATCGTGTAATTCTTATGAGTTTAATTGAAATTATAATTGAACTTTTTATTTTATCTTTAATTCTAGTTAAATCAATTTAGTTATTACTTATAATGGCTTAATTTGAATCATTTCAAATAAAAATGATCAATTGATCACTCTACTTTTGACGAATACACTTAGTTTGATCGTGTAATTACTATGAGATTAATTGAAATTATAATTGAACTTGTTATTTCATCTTTAATATTATCAGTTTTGTTATCACTAATAATGGCTTAATTTGAATCATTTAAAATAAAATTAATCAATTGATCACTTTACTCGAGACGAATACAGTTAGTTGATCGGGTAACTACTATGAGATTAATTAAAATTATAATTGAACTTATTTTTCTTCTTTAGTTTTTGTTAAATAAATTGAGTTATTACTAATAATGGCTTAATTTGAATCATTTCAAATAAAATTGGTCAATTGATCACTCTACACAGGACAGATACACTTAGATGATTATGTAATTGCTGTGAGATTAATTGAAATTGTAATTAAACTTATAAATTCATCTTAATTTTAGTTAAATCAAGTTAATTATTACCAATGACTTACATTGAATCATTTCAAATAAAATTGTTCTATTGTTCATTCTACTTAGGATGAATACACATAGTTGATCATATAATTAATGTGAGATTAATTGAAATTGTAGGTGAACTTATCAATTCATCCTTAATTTAGATAAATCAATATAATTATTACTAATAATTTCTTAGTATTAATTATTTCAAATAAAACTGGTCAGCTGATCACCCTACTCAGATTGAATACACTTATATGAACATGTAATTACTATGTAATTAATTGAAATTGTAATTAGAGTTATCAATTCATATTTAATTTTAGTTAAATAAATAAAGTTACTACTAATAATGGCTTAATTTCAATCATTTCAAATAAAATTTGTCAATTGATCACTCTCCTCGTGATGAATACACTTAGATGATCGTATTATTAATATGAGATTAATGTAAATTGTAAGTGAACTTATCAATTCATCCTTAAATTAGTTATATAAATATAATTATTACTAATAATGGTTTTATGTGAATCATTTAAAAAAAATTAGTCAATTGATCACTATACTCAGACGAATACACTTAGATGAGTATGTAATTACTATTAGATTAATTGAAATTGTAATTAAACATATCAATTCATATTTAATTTTAGTTAAATCAATTTAGTTACTATTAATAATGGAATAATTTGAATAATTTCAAATTAAATTAGTAATTTGATCACTCTACTCATGACGAGTACGCTTAATTGACTGTGTAATTACAATGAGAATAATTAAAATTGTAAATAAACTTATTAATTCATATTTAATTTTAGATAAATCAGTTTAGTTATTATTAATAATGAATTAATTTGAATCAACAGATGAATAATATATTCAAACAAATAAGTTATCTATTAAAAATGACCAAACAGATTAAAACATCTGTTGCAACAGATGAGTAATCTATTGAAAATAAAAAAATAAATATAGATATTTGTTGCAATAGATGATTCATTTGTTGCAATAACTAAGTATTCTATTGGAAATGACTAAACAAATATTGACATCTGTTGCTATAGATGACTAACTTATTGTAGCAGATAACTCATCTATTAGAAATTATCAAACAAATATAGACATTTGTCGTAATAGATAACAACCTGTTGAAACAAATTACTCATCTGTTAGAAATTATCCAACAGATAGGATATTTGTTGTAAAAGATTACCCATATACTAGAAAGCAATTTAAAATACTAGGGAACTTAAACATTTTTAAGAGAACTCAAATGTTTGTTCCCTTGCTAAGGTCTTGTCTTTAATTTTAGTTAAATCAATTAAGTTATTACTAATAATTGCTTAATTTCAATCAATGGGTGGCTAACCTATTGTAAAAAATGATCATTTATTAGAAATTATCAAACAAATATTGACATCTTTTGCAATAGATGACTAACCTGTTGCAATAGATAGGTCATATGTTAGAAAGCAATTAAAATACTAGGGAACTCAAACGCTTTTAGGAGAACTCAAATGTTTTCCTCCTTGTCTTAAAGACTTGTCTTTAATTTTAGTTAAATCAATTTAGTTATTAATAATAAAAATTTAATTTAAATAAAATAAATGACTAACTTGTTACAACAAATGACTCAACTGTAAGAAATTACCAAATAGATATAGATATTTATTACAATAGATGACTAACACGTTGCAACAGATGGGTCATCTGTTGGAAAGCAATTAAAACACTGGGGAACTTAAACGTTTTTAGGAGAACTCAAATATTTGTACCCTTGTCTTAAAGACTTATCTTTAATCTTAATTAAATCAATACAGTTATTACTAATAATCGTTTAATTTGAATCAATAGGTGATTAACCTGTTGCAATAGATGGCTCATCTACTGGAAATTATCAAACATATAGGAAATTTTTTCTAACAGAAGACTAACCTATTACAACGGATGAGTCTATTGGAAAACAATTAAAATAGTAGGGAACTCAAATATTTTTCGAAAAACTCAAACATTTGTCCCTTTGTTTTTAAGGCTTGTCTTTAATTTTAGTTTAATGTATTTTCACACTTCTCTACAATAATATCAAATGTTCTCGTGCTTCTTTTTGAAATTTTCTAAGTCTTGTGTAAAATTTAAAACTCTTTGGTTTTTTGAGTATTCCCTTTTGACACCTTATTCCACTTTATGAAATTCAATATCTTTTACAGTCATCATATGTTCAATTTTATATTTTATGATGATATGATGAGGATCATGTACTTTTAATTATGGGTTATTATTTTACTACATTCACATAACTCCCTTTAGAATTTTTTTCGTTTCTTGATCAAGTTTTTAGTTTTTGAGATTGTTACCCTCTCAAGAAGAAAAAAATTGAAAGGTTTTGAAGATGGTTATCCTTTGAGTGTCCATAGTTTTATATACGACTTCAAGATGGGAACTAAAGATAAAAAGTTATTTTATTTCTGTAACAAGGGTAGGAAGAATAAGGTGCTTGCAAATGGATCAACTTCACATGTGGGAGGTATTACTGATCAGGTTATCATGACAACATATATAAAGTACAATGATTTGTGGATGTTCTTTTTGACCGATTAGGAATTGATCCTTCATAAAAGATCCTGCATTTTGCAATTAAGTTTGATAGATCGGAGTGATAAAGTTGGATGACAAGAAAGTGTCGATATCCTGTTACAATTTAATGGTGGTTTTTCTTATGCTTATGTGTCAAGTTTTGAGAAGAGATCAAGATTTGATGGTAGCAAAGAATTAGGTTCCTTCCTCAAACTTGACACATAAACATGAGAAAAAACATTATTCAATTATAACAAGGTATTGAAACTCTCTTGGTCCCTCGGCCTTATCATTTCAGACCTATCAAACTTAACTATAAAATATAGGATCTTGTTTGAAGGATCAATGTCTAATCAGTCAAGCACAACACTCACAAAATCACTATGCTTTATGTATATTATCACGATAACTTGATCAGTAATACCTCCAACATATTAAGTGGATCCATCTGCAAGCACCTTATTCCTCCTACCCAATGACAGAAATAAAATAGTGTTTTATCATCAGTTTCCATCTTAAAGTAGTGTAGAAAACTACAGTGGCTCAAAGGCTAACCTTTCTTCAAACCATGTTACATATTTTATCTGTTGCAACAAATTACCCACGTATTACAAAAATTACTAATCTATTGGAAATTTTCAAAAAAATATATAGATATATTGCAATGGATGACTAACCTGTTGCAACAAATGACTAATCTCTTTAAAATTATCAAACGAATATACACGTTATTGCAGAAAATAACTTATCTGTTGAAAGGATGAAAACATTTATTACTACTTAACTGAGCATCTATTGAAATAGATGACCAATCTATTGTAATAGACTATCTATATATTACAATAGAAATTATCTATTTTTTGGAAGGAAAAAATAAAATATCAAGAGTTCTGATCTCTTCCCATAGATGCCTTACATGTTGCAACAGATGATCCATCTGTTGGAAAAATTCAATCCAGTTGCAAGGAAAATTTTGAGTTCTCCCAATAGATAGACCATCTGTTACAACAGATGGGCCATCTGTTGGGAGAAGACAATCTAGTAGAAATAACTATTTTAGGTAATCTATTACAACAGATAGGTCATCTGTTGGGTGTACATAATCTAGTAGCAAGAATTGTGTTGAGTTCTTCAAACAGATGATTCATCTATTGCAATAGATGGGTTATTTGTTTGAAAAATTCAATCTAGTAGAAATAATAAGGGTTTTAAGTTCTTCCAATAGATGAACCATTTGTTCCATCAAATGGGCAATTTATTGGAGGAACTTAATCAAGTAGCCAAAAATATATTGAGTTCTTCAAACAAATAATCCTTCTATTGTAATAGATGGTCAATCTATTGAAAGAATTCAATCCAGTAGCAAGGGTTTTGAATTTTTTCAATAGATGACTTATCTGTTACAACAAATAGATTATCTATTGGGAGAACACAATGCAGTAGCATGAACTGTATTGTATTCTTATAGAATATGGATCATCTATTTCAAAGGATGAGTTATCTATTGGAAAAACATAATCCAGTGGAAAGACTATTTTGATTTCTTCCAAAAGATTACCCATCTGTTACAACAGATGGGTAATTTGTTGAAAATATTTTTGTAGTCTATTGTATTTAGTTAATTTCCTGTTACATTTTTTTGTTGATGCACAAGTTAATTGTTGGACCATAAATAAAAATATATTTATATGATAAATAACATACATTCCCTATAATGAGTTATAATTATGAAAGTCATAGCTAAACCAAACAATAACACAAGGCTATTAACTATTACAACAACTAAACTAAACTATTTACTATTACAACAAAGATCGATCATGGTGCATTACGATTCGGGCACGTAGTTATTTTGTGGCCAATGTTCTTACATATGGAGCACTTGTTTTTACTTGATGGAAATGATTCTCCAACTCTACGCCTTCTCTTATATCGCCTTTTTTCCCATTTTGATACTACTTTGGTAAATATATGGAGGAAGTATTTTTCTTTCCAAAATCTCTATTTAAATAATCAAGAATTTTCAGGAGGCACCAGAATAATATTCTAACAATATGCCATTATATATTTTTTGATCGAATACAATGGAGACGAGTACTCATAAATTTGATGTCTATATTATGCACCATATTGGACTCAAAGCGCTACCATAGTATGTGGAAAAGGAATTTTGTCAAATTTAAAAACTCTACATGTACAAGATCTACTTTGAAGATCGACCATGGAAACATCTCCATGACCGCTGACATTGAACTTATAATTTACTATTTGATTGGCCAATAACTTTTTCCCCAAACTGAGGTACTTTGATATTTGTTTTTTCATTGAAGGAACAAGTCTGTTTGTTGAGTTCACTAAATCCATACATATTTTGTGAAATAAATTGGCAAACCTCTTGTTTATTTCATCAAATAGTGCCACAATGGGAAATTCTCTTTCAACGCCAAAGATTTAATTCACCAATTCAGCTATGTTTGACGTCATAATATTACACCTATACAAGAAAATCACTTAGTACGACATACAATATTACAATAAACTAATAATTTACCTGTTTCCCAAAAAAATGCCTAGCTCCATCTCATGAAACCAACGTGTTTGAGACGTTATGCTGCCGTGGGTACCATATCCCTTATTTGATTGAAATAGTCAAAAAACTCAGCTATATTATATGCTTTAGATACTCTATAAAAATGAGATATGACATTTGTGTTGTGACAGTTATTTCAAATATTTTCCCTAAGATGCAACAATCAAAGTGAACTGAAGGGTACAGGATTGAACCATATTTTGGATATTTGGATGCCTATCCAAAATTATACACAATTCATTAGTATCATTTATCCAGCTTTGCATTTGTTCAAAAAAAATAATGATACTAGGCATCACATTCCTTTTCCACTACAAAAAAGAGACATGAAAGATGTGATTCTCTGTATCTTGTTCCACCACCGATAACAAAGCTCTTTCATACTTGTTTCTCCAAAAAGTCCCCATTGACAATGATGACTTTTCTCAATTGTTGAAAACTAAGATTCCAATCACCATAGGCTACAAAATTACTTTAACCTTCCCTTTTAATCAATATGCAATGTTGTCTTACTTTTGGGATTTGTGGACTCAAACATGTAACAGTAGGCATCAATGTATGCATACCCGAGCTCATGTGTTCCCCTAACCAAAGACTTGACAATCTCTTTGTACTTATAAATCTTCCAACAACTGACCTTACAACCTAATTCTGAATGGAGTTGATTATCCATAACATTTTTTAAAGGGCTTTTACCATTGGAGAATCTATTTTGAAAATATTTTCTGATGACCTTTTCTGTGGCATGAGGATTATAGCTCAAAATATGCTTCAAACTACATGTGTGATACTTTTCATAAGTTTTAATAGTGAATTTGTCAGAACTTAAGTATTTTACAACTCTCAACCAATACTTGCACTTCAAATGAGCACTTCTAAAATAATACACATGGCGTGAATTAATCACCTTCTTTAGTCTAAAATTTTTTTTAAGCAAGCAATATACACTGAAGTGGCCAGTTCTTCCTTATTCTTGAATGACGTTACCATGTAAAAATCAGTCTTATTATCTTGAAGATTGCTCGACTGTGTTGATTCAGAACTGCCCACTGTATTGCTTGCAACAATGGGCGTAGGTGTTTGATCTTTCTTTATCATCGCTTGATACACTCTCATCATCATGTGGAATATTCATGTCCATATCGTCTAATTTATCATCAAACATATATTGTTGTTCTTGTTGTTTTTGTTTTACATTCTGATTCTCTTTCTCTATCAGTTTTTGAACCACATACACCTTTAACACCAGCCTAGCTTCATCACTTCAATAAGCACGCAATTGGACCTGATTGCTTATCTTGAAATACAGGACCCTCAGATTTTCAAAGGAGCTATGCATGTAACTGATGACACCATCTTTTAGTTGACAATTTAGTCTATAATAGGTGAAGATTAAGTTCAAAAAATCACTATACAAAATATCACTTTGGACTGTCATCACTATCATTTCTAATATTTCACTATCCTTCGAATGCTATATATATCGAGTGTTCTTCTCGATCCGTTCACCATGACCCCTACTGTTATTGTCACTCCATTAATGGTACCTAAAGACATTTGTTAATAAAGTTAATAATGATATTATAGTAAAATTAATAATGATAATATAGTATATACATCAATAAAAAAATTATATACACTACACTTCCATTATCATTGTTGTAATAGATGAGACATCTGTTGGTTTAAGGCTCAGTTTTTTCCTAGTATAGTAACATAAATCCCAATGGATGAGTCATTTGTTACAATAGTTGACTTATCTATTGCTACATATTATTTATCTGTTGCAATAGATTATCTATCTGTTAGGATTGATGTTATAGTACTATAAAACCTAAAGTTGATTTTAACAGATGAGTTATCTATTCTAACAGGTGAGTCATCTATTGTAACAGATGATCTACTTATTCCAATAGATGACTCATCTATTGGGATTGATATATAGTACTATAGAACCTAAAGATGATTCTAACAAATGAGTCATCTATTGCAATAGGTGAGTAATCTGTTGCAATAAATGAGTAACCTATTGCAACAGATGACTCACCAGTTGGGATTGATGTTACAGTACTATAGAACCTGAAGCTGATTTGAACAAATAAGTCATCTGCTGTAATAGATAGTTCATTTGTTGGAATATGCTTCAGTTTCTATAGTTTTATAACATGAATTCCAACAGATGAGTCATCTATAGTAATATGTGACACATCTATTACAGCAGATAAATAGATGACTCATATGTTGGAATCAACTTTAGGTTTTATTGTAACAAGTGAATTATCTATTGTAATATATGACTCACCTATTTCAATTGATGAACTATCTATTGGATTCAAAGTACAGCACTATAGTACCTGTAACATGAATCCACTAAATGAGTCATCTGTTGTAACAGATGACTTATCTGTTGCTATAAATTACTCACCTATTGCAACAAATGACTCATCTATTGGATTCATATTACAAGTTCTATCCATTGTTTAAAAAACAACAATAACAAATACACCTAGATGAGAAATTCAACTAAAAATCAAAATTTTACTTATGAAAATCACCTATGAAGTATTGTCCAAGTGATATACGAACAAAATTTGACCTAAGATAATTTGGTCTAGTAGTAGCAGTAGTGGTAAAAATAACAATAATAGTTAACAAGAAGAACATGGTAATGATGATGAACAAGAAGAGAAGATAATGAAGAAGAATATTATGATAATGAAGACGAAGAAAATGAAAGTAGTAACAACACTAAACAACAATAAACCCGAAGAGAGAGAAAACAACAGTAAGAGCAAATAGAGACACACACATATTTTTTATCACCATTTTTATTTATATTAGGGTTTACATTAGACCAAAGTATAAATTAAATAACTTGTGGGTTTTCCTTAAACTTTCATAATCCATAATTAAATAATTGTCACATATATTCAATTATTAAATTTGAGTCAGCTCCACTTTATTTTAAAAGTTTTTTGTCACTTATAATTCAATGTCTTGAGGTACTTGATATTTGAATTCACCTACCATTCCGAGGAGTACACATTTATTGGTATTTATTTTATTTTTTTGTCATTATTAATTTTTTGATTTTCTAAAAGAAAATATAAATACGTTTCATATTAGGAAAAAATGGATTTAGACTTTTATAATTTAAGATTTTTTCCTTTTCATCTGGAACGTTATTAATGTAGCTCTAAGGAATCGTTTGATGCAAGGAATTTATAACGCTCAACTTACATGTCAATTTAAGTTCAAGGCAATCTTTGGCAATATATTTACCCAACTAATAGTCAGGGTTGAATCCACAAGGAACAATGTAAGTGGTGATTAAGTAAATTCAAAATAAAAGTTGCTTGCTAAGTTCAAACCTATGATACAAAATGGTTTGGGGGGTTTTCAATCTTGCCAATGGATAAAAAATCTTTGGGCTTCTAAAGGACTAATTCAAGACTAAAAATAATTACAGCGTAAACAATTAAGAACGGATCCTGGGGTTATGCTTTCCTAGGGGAAAGTCTTGCATGGATTCGTGAAGATTCAAAGCAAACTCTAATCGTTGATGATGTGGTAGGGTAGGTTGAAAGTCCTTGAGGTTAGTTTTTCAACAAAACCTCAAAGATGTCACGTATTGACTCTTTCGAGTACCAAACAAGTGTGTCAATAAAAACAACCCATTACATCAATTGGGCACCCCTATTTCTAGGATGGTACCCATGGGATAGTCAACCTCATAATCGCCCTTATGTCTAAGATAGAAAAAAATTAGAAAACTACACCTATCAATTATCTACTATTGCCTTGGTTCCCACATCTCTCCTTCAAGGATGATATGGGTTCCGAAAGTTCACCCAAACTCCTTTTTCAAGGATCGCTTAAGCTTACAAGAGTTTGGAATTTTTTGAAATTTTCACCCAGTAAACCCATTTGAGTATTTGGGTCTTTCATCAACACATCCCAATCAATTTAACCAAGCAAACTAGAACCCATAATCAATAAACTAAAATCTATACAAATACATCTCAACCTATACACTTGTACCCTATTCAAACATAAACCCAAGAGGTAGATTTAGAAAATCATAGACATAATAAATACAAATAAACCAAAACTTCCATCAAAGTTATTTATTAAATAAATTAATGACAGGGCAAACCACACTTTAAGCTCCAATGAATCTTCAATGGAAGATGCCAAATCCACTCTTTGGAGTTCATCTAATTAAATCCCAACTCAAATTAGTACAAATTTACGCTCCAAGCTCTAAGAAATTGAAAAACACTAAACTAAAGATAGGTAATGTGTAACATTGAACATAGACCAAAGATGGATGAGAATAAGATAAAAAAAACCCTATATTTTCCCCAATTCCATATTTGAAAAATATTACAAAAATTCCATTTTGCGCGTGGTTTTTTTAATCGAATTACAATTTTGCCCTTAAAGCTTTTCCGCTCAACTGCGTCGCCATTTCTTGACTTGGTTCGTAATTTCCGCAAATGCGATAGTCATATCGTGATATCCTTCATGCTGAGTTGTTTATGGATGCGATTACGGCCCTCAGGCCTTGATCGTAGTAACATAGGGTCTATTTTTGGGCCTGTAGTTCAACTTATATTCTTTTTGCTTACATTTCTTCTTCTTTTTAACTTGAATGAATTGCTCATCTTTTCTTTTCAACTTTTCCTACACAAATGAGCATTAAGTAAGAGATTAACATAAAATCACCGGAAAAGCATGATAGTTTAGGCTTAAAAGGTGTTAGAAAATCATCAAATTAATAACTTATCAACACCCCCAAACTTAGACTATTGCTTTTCCTCAAGCAACCAAAAACAATTCAATAAGATAGGGTATTCAACTTAAATCCACAAAAAATAAAGTTATACTAAAGGAACAAGCTAAAAAAGATCTACAAAGAATTTTTAAATATGTCATGGCAATAAGTAAACCAAAAAATTTCAATTAGCACTTATTTAAAAAGAATGGATGCAATTTTGTATCAAATGAACCGTCCAAATAAACAAATCATCTTAAGAGGAGACCAAAAATCTTCAAATATTATCTCAATCTTCACAATGCTACTTACCTCACCCATTTACCCAAACTGATAGTAGGACTTCACTCTCTACACAAAAGTATCGATGCCGCTCACATGCAAGAGTTAGCTCCACACACAAAAACATTTAAATTTCTAAAGGAGCTTAAATAATGAAAGAATTCACACACACTCTCACAAAGAAATTCAAGTACAATGAGTAGAACCACCCTTTGTGTTTTTTGCCACTTATGAAGACTTACTTAGTTTGGAATCACCAAGGTCTTGCGGGATAAGATAAAGGTTAAAGTGTAGGAATATATATGGATCAAGTGACTAAAATACCTCCTTCAATGCAATTACCCAACCCTTTTTTAAAAAAAGAATTCAAGATACCCACCTTATTTTCCTTTAAATCCTTTCTCCATTTGTTTTTCAAACCTTTTTTATTAGCATTTACTTTAAAGCCATCATTTTCTTTCTTCATTTGTTTGTCTTTGTCTAGAGACTTTCTAACTTTAAGCACTTCTTAACCATCTCATTTGCCTAATTTTTTTATCATATTTTATAGGCTAGGCTAAACAACCTTACCATCAAGTATTTCTCTTATCCCTTAAGCACATGATTTGACCACCTTTATATACACCTTTCTTGGCTCATCTTAGCACATCATATTAATCCCCCTAAACTTAGGCTTTCACCTACATTTCATTACTTTAAATCATTCAATGCATCAAAGGAGGTTAAGTGCCAAAAAGAAGATTTTAAAAGGGCTTAGGTGTTTTAGCAAAGTTATTATTTCAAAAAGAAAGAAAAATGGGCAAAAAGGCTCAAAAGGTTTAACTAGAGAAAAATGTTATGGTGGAAATTCGGCTATGTGACGGGTAAAAACTGACCTTGGATCATTCTCGAAACAAAGTTCGTCTAGGATTTTGATTTGAGCGCACTCGGGGCAAGTTCTAGACTACACATATGCACAAGAATTATTTCAAAATTCTCACCATACATGGCATCATACTTATGGAGCAAAAAGTTAGTCTCCCAACCAATTTGAGCAATTTGAGCTTAATAAGTTACTCCTAGTCGAGGACTCATCCTTGTAAAGAAAGAGCCAAAAATTGAATCTAATAGTCTCACATAAAAGAAAGCTCAAAAACATCCTTGATATTTTTTTGTAAAACTATATATATTTTTTTCTTAAAATCATTTTATTTCTTCCAATGATATTTTGTAAGTATTTTTGAACTTTTCCCTCTTCATAAACAATTAAACAAAAACTTGGGTGAATGCAAGGCAACATTATCATTGCATATAATACCCCTAAAATCCAAACCGATGTTAGAGCCATGTTTCAAGCTCATGAAAAGTACCTTATATTTATTTAGTATTTTTATGAGTAACTTTGATATATCTTAAGGTCCTAAATAACTCCCAGTTATTAGATGAATCAAAATATTCATTATTGATTGAGTTTTCGAGAAGAATGTTGCTTTAGCTAACTTCAAACGTGCATATCTTTTTATTTACTCAGAATTATCCATCTCCATGCCCACCAAGTTAAAGGAAATTGAATTAGCTTTCCAGCGATACTAATTTTGCCTAAATCTAATACTCAGGTGAGAAGTTATGGAACTTTTAGTAAAAAAAATAGTAGCCCAATGCGATAAGGTCGTGTCATGGTAATGGTCAAAATCAATTTCTTCCTTTTACAGTGGACCACCATGATAATTCCACATCATGCCAAGTGTCAAATTCACATTCAGTGAGGCACCACGATGGCACTACGTCACGCCAAGGTGCCAGTTCAGAATTGTCCATTTCTAATGGTGAAAAGCGATAGCACTGCATCGCGTCATTGGAAAAAATGAGGATTGTCCTTTTCTTGTATCCCTACTTGTTAAGCACCGCATTGCGCCGGAGCCAAAAATTAAGATTTTTCTAGTTTCATGATTTAATTTCCAAGGATCGTTTGGTCTTTTTATATGGCCCCAAATCCATCCAAACATGTAATTACAACCCTAAAGAGGCATTATATGCCCCATTACTCATAATTCCTCTCCAATAAACTAATCATATTTCAATAACAAACCCTATCCATAAAGATTCAAGATTAATTCTCAAGAAAAACCCCAAGAACTCTCATAAATTCATCAACTCAGGTATCTTAAATTTTTATCCATGGGTCCCTTTCACCCATGGAGTCCAAGAATCAAATTTTACATTCAAAGTCATGATCATTACAAGTTATTGAGATTTTAAATGAGATTTAAACCATGAATCCCCTTGAATCTTGATTCTATACCATGTTTACATGAAATTATTGTTGTTATTAAACTCCACGTGTTTTAATGATGTTATTCGCTAATTTTATTCATAATTAGTGATGTTGATGTTGAAATAATGCTATTACTACAAGCTTTAAACTATTCTCATTCTTAGCTTAAACTCTGAACATCAACTATTTGATGAAATGCCAATAAGAATGAATTCTAATTAAATGCTTTCATATTATGTCCTCAAAGTTTAATTATTATTTTGCTATTATTGCTATCGAGTCCTGGGGGTTATGAATACCTAAAAAATATAGTTGCTTACTTAGTTTCAATTTCTTCAGGATAGTTTCAAGTATGTTATGAGCATTATCATTTCAGTCAGTTATCATAATCAGCTAAACTTAGAACAATTCAGTATTCCAAATTAGTTCAGATGGGAGTAGGATTTAGCACTGAGCAAACCCAGGGATGGGGGCTCACCTACCAGTTTAAGGTGTGACCTTTAGTAGAAGTCAATGTGTTCCATAACTACATCGCCAGCGTAGGTTGAGATGTTGACCTGCTAGTTAAGAGTTGATCTCATATGTGTACCTACCAGTTGAGGGTAACCCTTAGTCTTTCAGGGCAACACTTTAGTGGATCCACATAGCAAGTGTTAGTACCCATGGCTTGGTACTGAAACCCTATCAACTAGGATCATAGGTTGGACCCCAAATTGCTCATTAGGATATGTCAGTAAGATGATAGCTCGCACAGTCTCAGTTCAGTCAACATCTCAGTAACTTAATTTTTGGTTTGCTTGACCATAGCATAAAAATATCAGTTATTCTTGTATCACTACTAAGTATTTCAATTTACAGATTATATTCAAAATATATTTTATGCTTGGTCATGCATTATTAGTATTTACAGATTCCATGCATTCTATTCAGTACTTCATGCTATTAATTTAGTCAGTTATTAGTCCTGTACATGAAACCATATATATAGCTCTACCTCATTTAGTATACCAGTACATTTAGAGTGTTGATCGCATACTCATTTCTTGCACTATGATGTATCATATTATAGGTTCGGATGCTCAGTTCTCTAATCACACATAAACATTCTAGATTTTCAGCTATAGTAGTGGTGGTTCTTTAAATTTTGAGGACATGGTATATTTATCTCAGTTATTTAATTAGTTTAGTATTTTCCATTCAGACGAAGTAAGTTCGGGGTTTGTCCTATCAGCTCTACAATCTGTCAGTAAAGTCTTTTTAGACTAGTATAAACAGTTAGCCAGTCTTCAGTTTTCAATTGTCATTATCAGAAGTTATATCAGTATTCTCAAATTATTTTACAACTTTATCATAATTATGATTTAAAACCTTATGTCATTCCTCAGTTAAATTTCATTTATGATCTATTGTTATTAGTTTTATTCAGTGCTTACAGCAGGTACCAGCTCATGGGTTAGCTGTGATCCCTCAGGACTGTAAGCACAATGTGGTGCCCAAGGTGTACTTTTAGGGTGTTACAAACTTGATATCAGATCCTAAGTTTTTAACGTGTCCTAGAAAGTCTTAAAGCCATGTCAAGTAGAGTCTTATACATGGGTGTGAAGTGCACCACACTTATGGATAAAAGGCTATAAGGTATTTTAGGAAAAGTTTCCCTCTTTCAGTGTTCATGTTGTGCGACTAAGCATGAGCTCATACTAAAATCTCTGTCTAATTTATTCTCCCTTCTATTTATAGAACATACCTCCTAAGAAAACAAATAAAAGAAAAAATGTAAACCAGCCAACACCTCCGCCCGTTTAGAAAGATTCCCTGAACGAGCATATTTCTCATGTAGAGTTTAGAGTTGCATTCCCTACTTTAGCTCACTTTGTAGAGGCTCAAAATGTTCAGCTATTCGCTATTCCAGCCAACCTAGTAGACAATACTGGCATAGCAAGGATTTATGGCTTTACCCATATAAATCTTTCTCTATTTTCAGGATCCAAATCCGAAGAGGATCCGCAGGAATTCTTTAAAATATTCTAGAAGGTGATAAACATTATGGAGGTAAATTCTAGTGAAAGTGTTGAATTGGCTGCTTACCAGTTACAGGATATAGCACATACCTAGTTTAAGCAGTGGAAAGGGGATAGAGGCGAACACGCAGGGCCTTTACAATGGGAGGAGTATGCTATAGCCTTCTTAGATAGATTCTTCCCATTGGAGCTGAAAGAGTCCAAAGTATTAAGAGTTTATCAACTTGAGACAGGGCATATGAGTGTGAAGGAGTATTCCCTTAAGTTTACTCAGCTAGATAGGTATTCTCCACATGTGATAGATGACAACAGATCTAAGATAAGTAAGTTTATGTCTCGGTATCTGATAGTATGGTCAAGGAGTGAAGGACTGCATTGTTAATTAAGGATATGGACATATCTAGGCTTATGGCCCATGCTTAACAGATTAAGAAGCAGAAAAATATAGAGAAAGAGAGAGAGAACAAGTGGGCTAGAATAGGTAGCTTTAATTTTACTCAGACAAAGTCAAAAGGTGATAATCGTCTTCAGTTTCATCAAATTTCTTCAGTCCTAGCCCCATCTTAATCTAGCTCCCCAGTACCCAACTTCAGCAATGATAATCAAGATGGAGCGCCAGGCTCTAAGTCCCAAGGTAGTGTAAACAGTGGCCGTACAAATCCTTTTTCCTAGAAATATGATAGAAACCATCAGGGAGTGTACAGCTGGAACTTAAGTATGTTTTAGGTGTGGCAAGCTAGGCCACAGAGTTAGGGATTGCCTAAAGAGTGGTCAGCAGGGTCAGTCCAATGTCCCCCAATTCTAGCCAACTGCTCGACTTAGCAGGGTACCGCTTCTAGTGCTGCTAGTGGTCAGCTTTAGAACAGGATCTATGTTTTTCAATCCTAACAAGATTAGGAAAGTTCTCTTCATGTAGTTATTTGTATGTTACAAGTCTTTCATTTACATGTTTATACTTTACTACACCCTTGAGCTTTTCTTTCTTTTGTAACCCCTTATATAGCCTTCAACTTCGAAGTTAGTACCAAAATCTTAGTAGAGCCTTTTTTAGTGTTTACACCTATGGGTAGTCTATCGTTGTCCAAAGGGTATATAGGAACTGCCCAATTACAGTGTCTCAGAAAGTCACCGTAATTGACCTTGTAGAATTATAGATGACTGATTTTGATGTCATTTTCAGCATAGATTAGCTCCATTCCTATTATGCTTCAGTCGATTACAGAAATAGAGTAATTCATTTTTAGTTTCCAAATGAACCGGTCCTGGAATAGAGGGTTAGTACTAAATACTTAGGGGTTAGCTTGTTCATACCTTATAGCGAGGAAAATAATATCCAAGGGGCATATTTATCATTTTGTCTAAGTTAAGGACTTTAATTCTGAGACTCCAAATCTTAAGTCCATTTTAGAAGTGAGGGAATTTCCCGATGTGTTCCCTGAAGATCTTCCTAGAGTTTCTCCTGAAAGGTAAATTGACTTCAGAATAGACCTTCTTCCAGATACCTAGCCTATCTCTATTCTGCCTTACAGAATAGCTCCATCCAAACTCAAAGTGTTGAAAAAATAATTGAAAAATCTCCTAGATAAGGGATTCATCTTGCCCAATATTTCCCTGTAGGGGGCACCAATCCTATTTATGCATAAGAAAGATTGTTCTCTTAGAATATGTATCGACTACCGTTAGTTGAACAAAGTCACAACAAAAAACAAATATCCACTTCTTTGAATTAATGACATGTTCGACCAACTTCAGGGTGCCAGTTATTTTTCTAAGATAGACCTCAGATTCGGCTTTCATTAGCTCAGAGTTAGAGAATGTGACAATCTGAAAATAGCTTTGAGAACTCAGTATGGTTACTTTGAGTTTCTAGTCATGTCCTTTGGTCTCACTAATGCCAGTAGCCTTCATGGACTCCATGAACTGAGTGCTCAAGAAGTACTTAGACATATTCATCATAGTCTTTATTAATGACATTCTTGTCTATTGCAGTAATAAAAATGATCATGTAAACTACCTCAAAATAGTATTGCAGACTCTTAGAGCCCATCAGTTGTTCACTAATTTCAATAAGTATGAATTTTGGATAATATCAATAGATTTCCTTGTCCATATTAGTTTTAGTGATTTCATTAAAGTTGATCCTCAAAAGACTGATGTGGTGAGAAACTAGCCTAGGGCCATCTTTCCATTACATATCAGGAGTTTATTGGGTTTGGCTATCAATTATTAGTGGTTTGTTGAAGGGTTTTTGTCAATTGTGTCCCTCATGTACAGATTGACTCATAACAAAGTTACGTTTCGGTGGTCAGATTCTTGTGAGAAGAGTTTTCAATAGTTAAAGACTCAACTTACCACAACCCTAGTTTTTATGTTACCAGATAGTTTAGATGTGTTTGTTGTGTACTGTGATACTTTCAGAGTTGATTTAGGGTATGTTTTGATGTAGAAGGGTAAGGTTGTGTCCTATTCCTTTAGAAAACTTAAGCCCCATGAAAAGAATTACACCACCCATGATCTTAAGCTAGCAGCTATTGTGTTTGCCTTAAAGATTTGGAGGCATTATTTATATGAGGTGCCTATTGATGTGTTCACAGATCAAAAAAGCTTGCAGTATGTGTTTTCTCAGAAGCATTTGAATCTCCATCAGAGGAGATAGTTAGAATTGTTAAAAGACTATGATATAAGTGTTTTATAGCATCTGAGCAAGCCTAATGTAGTGGCGATTCCCTAAATAGATTGTGTATGGGTAGTGTTGCTCATGTTAATGATGATAAAAAGACGTTAGTTAGGGAAGTTCATCATCTTGCTAGGTTAGATATTCATTTGGTTGATTTAGCTGAGGGTAGAATTTAGGTTCAGAATAGTTCTGAATTTGCTTTGGTTGCCAAAGTGAAAAAAAAACAAGATAGGGATCCTAGTATGGTAAAGTTGAAGGAGCCAGTTAGATCTCAGAAAGTAGAGGTTTTCTCCCAAGTAGGATATGGTGTGTTGCATTGCCAGGGTATACTGTGTGTGTCGTGTATTGATGAGTTCAGACAGCAAATTCTTGCAGAAGTGCATGGTGCGCATTATTTAATTCATCCAGGGGCCATAAAGATAACCGCGATCTGTAGAAAATCTAGTAGTTCTATGCATGAGTTCAGTATTCCCACTTGGAAGTGGGAAATAGTGAACATGGATTTTGTGACAGGTTTTCCTTGTACTCATCGTCAGTATGATTCGATTTGGGTCATTGAAGATAGGATAACCAAGACATCCCATTTCTTACTAGTCCATACTTCTTATTCAGCCGAGGACTATGTCAGGCTCTTTAGTAGAGAGTTGGTTATGTTGCACGATGTACCATTTTCTATCATCTCAGATAGAGGTACTCAGTTTACCTCTCAGTTTTGGAAAGCTTTTCTGAAGGATCCTGGTATCCAAGTTCACCTCAGTACAACCTTCCACCCTCAGACAGATAGTCCGGAAGAAGGGACCATTCATACCCTTGAGGACATATTGAAAACGTGTGTTGTTGACTTCAAGGGCAGTTAGGATGACCCCTTGTATTTGATTGAATTCATGTATAATAATAGTTATCATTCTAGTATTTTGATGGATCTATTTAAGGATCTACATAAAAGGAGGTATAAATCTCCGATTGGTTGGTTTGAGGTAGGTGAAACAGCTCTGATAGGGCCTGATTTAGTGTTTGATGCTTTGGAGAAAGTTCATCTAATCTGACAAAGGATTATGGCAGCCCAAAGCCAACAGAATTCTTATGTAGATGGTAGAATAAAGGATCTTAAGTTTGAGATTGGTGACTTCTTATATCTAAAGATCTCTCCCAAGAAGGGAGTAAAGAGGTTTGGTAAGAATGGGAAGCTTAGTCCCCGATATGTTGTCCCTTACAGAATTTTAAGCCATTTCAGGAAGGTGGCTTATGAACTTGAGTTTCCTACAGACTTGGCATCAGTGCATCCAGTATTCCATATCTCTTTGTTGAAGAAATATATTCGTGACCTGGTTGTAGTTCTTCCCTTAGAAAGCGTAGATGTTCAGAACAACCTTTATTATGAAGAAATTCCAGTCGAAATCCTTGATCGACAAATTCATAGACAAAAGAACAAATAAGTTCCCCTAGTCAAGGTTCTATGGTGGAGTCAGTCCATTGACGGAGCCATTTAGGAAGCAAAAGCATATATGCGGACCAAGTACCCTCATCTTTTCTTCACAAACTTAGATTTAGCTTAACGTAACAATCTTCTTAGAATTTCTCTTTTCCATGCTAAGTTTCAGCTGCATATCATCTTCATGTCAGTCATGTATTTACAAAATTAGTTCAGTCATGTGTCATGATTCAAACTCAATCATATAATCAAAATCTCATCATGCATATCCAACATGTAGTCTCTATTCCTCAGAGCTTTCAGCTTAACCAATCTTATTCGAGAATGAATGTTCCCAAGGGTAAGATATTGTAACAACCTCAAAATCCAAATTGATATTATAGCCATATTTTAACCTCATACAAAGTACCTTATAGTTCTTTGATAGTTTTATGAGTGAGTTTGTTGTTTCTTAAGGCCCCAAATAACTCCCAGCTATTAGACGAAACAAAATATTCATTATCGATTGAATTTTCAAGAAGAATGTTGCTTTAGCCAACTTTAAACGAGCATATCTTTTTCTCTACTTAGAATTTTCAAGTTGCATACCCACCAATTTTAGGAAATTGAATTAGCTTCCCAATGATACTAATTTCACCTAAATTCGATACTCAGGTGAGAAGTTATGACACTTTTAGTGAAAATAGTAGCCCAACATGATAAGGCCACATCGCGGTGATGGTCAAAATCACGTTCGTCCTTTTTTAGTGGACCACTGTGATAACGCCGCATCACGCCAAGGGGAAAATTTGTGTTCAGTGAGGCACCGTGATGTCTTCGCGTCACACCAAGGTGCCAATTTGAAATTGTCCATTTCCAGTAGCGCAACACGATAGCACCGCATCGCGCTGAAGCAAAAAATCAGGATTTTTCCAGTTTTGCGATTAAATTTCCAGGGACCATTTGGTCTTTCCCCATGGCTCCAAATCCATCCAAAACACAAAATTACAATCCTAAAGGGGATTTATATGACCCATTACTCATAATTCCTCTCAAAGAAATTAATCATCTTTCAAGAACAAACCCTAGCCATCAAGATTGAAGATCAATTCTTAAGAAAAACCCTAAGAACTCTCATGAATTCATCAACTCAAGTAAGTTAAATATTCATCCATGGGTCCCTTTCACCCATGGAGTCCAAAAATCAAATTTCACATTCAAAGTCATGGTCGTTACAAGTTATTGTGATTTTAAATGTGATCCAAACCATGAATCCCCATGCATCTTGATTTTATACCATGTTTACATGAAATTGTTGTTGTTATTAAACCCCACTTGTTTTAATGATGTTATTCTCTGATTTAATTCATAATTAGTGATGTTGATAATGAAATCATTCTATTACTACAAGCATTAAACTATTCTCACGCTTTGCTTAAACTATGAACATCAAGTGTTTGATGAAATGCCTACAAGAGTGAATTTTGAATAAATGCTTTCATGTTATGTGAATTTTGAATAAATGCTTTCATGTTATGTCCTCAAATTTTTAGTACTATTTTTCTATTATTGCTATCTAGTCTTGAAGGTTATGAATACCCGCAAAGCATAGCTGTTTACTTAGTCTCACTATCTTCAGGATAGTTCCAAGTGTTTTATGAGCATTATCAGTTCAGTCAGTTATCACAATCAGTTAAACTCAGAATATTTATTATTCTAAGTTAGTTTAGTTGGGAGTAAGATTTAGCACCGAGCAAACCCAACGATAGGGGCTCACCTACCAGTTAAGGGTATGACCTTTAGTAGCAGTCCCCACTTTTCATAACTACGTAGCCAGCTTAGGTTAAGATGTTGACCTGCCAGTTGAGGTTTGATCTCATACGGGTACCTTCCAGTTGAGAGTAACCCTTAGTCCTCAAGGAAAACACTTTAGTGGATCCACACAGCCAGTGTTAGTACCCATGGCACGGTACTGACACCCTTCCTACTAAGGTCACAGGTTGGACCCCAAATTGCTCATTGGAGTATTCGGTTAGATGATAGCTTTGACAGTCTCAGTCCAGTCATCAGCTCATTAATTTAGTTTTCATTTTCCTTGACCATAGCATGCAGTTATTAGTTATTCATGTATTAGTACTCAGTATTTCAGTTTATAAATTATATTCAGAATATATTTTATGCTTGGTCATGCATTCTCATTATTTACAGATTCCATGCATTCTATTCAGTACTTTATGCTAATTATTTTGTCAGTTATTACACCTGTACATGATACCATGCACATCAACTTACCTAATTTAGCATACTAGTATATTCAAAGTACTAACTACATACTCGTTTGTTGCACTATGATATATCGCATAGATATTCCAAATTTTCAGCCATAGCAGTGGTAAGTCCCCATATTTTAAGGACATGGTCTAGTTATTTCAGTTATTTCATGTAATGACTCGGGACTATCCCCTAGTCGTCACACAGTGCTTACGACTCCGAAGGACCATAAGCTAACCCATGAATGATATCTGCTGTGAGCACTGAATAATACTACTAAAATTAATGCGGAAAAATGGATGAAATGCCATAAGGTTTAAAACATCTGAAATACTAATAAAATATAACATATGCAGAACTGAATACTATTTGAAAATCTAGTCTAGAAAGCCCTTAACTGAATCTATCTGAAAGTAGAGTTGATGGGACAATCCCCCAACTAACTCCATCTACTGAACTACTACATCTTCTAAAATTATAAAATAATAGAATATCCTCGAATGATGAGGACTCACTTCTAAATCTACTATGCATGGTTGGGAACCTGAGCGTTCAACCTATGATATAAAATATCATAGTGCAGGAAAGTATGCGTCAGTACGTGGGAATGTACTGCTATGCTAGATGAGGTAAGGATGGATGCAAGGGTTCATATGCATGAACAATAACTGAATAAATGATATAGAATAACTGAACATTAGAGTACATGGATAATCTAAACTACGGCAAATACTGAGTATGCAATACTATGCATTTATATAATCCTGTAACTAAGCTTTTCTGAAGCTAAGTACTGACTTCTAATAACTAAGTAACTGATATCTGAGTTATTGATAACTGAATTACTGGTTCTAAATTGACTGTGTCTGACAGTCCTGATTTTGTAGAACTGAACTGAGTTCCATACTGAAGACAAAAACTAAAACTAAAACTTTTAAAGGTAATCATCTAACTGATATGCCCTAAATATGAATTGATAGGGGTCCAAACTGTAACCCCAGTTAGAAGGGTGCTAATATTATACCAAGGGGACTAAAACTAGAAACCAGGATGCCAAGCCTAACTGACAGGTGACACCTGCGCGGAGCCAAGCCTAATCTGATGGTGACCCCTAGGAAGTAGTCAAGCCTAGTCTAATGGGTGAATCCTCATCCTATGTTGGCTATGCAGTTCTGGAGTACAGGGACTTCTAATAACGAATCTACCTATCTGATGGGGAAGCCTTCATCCCTACACTCGCTGGTGCTAAATCCTACTCCCAACCGAAAGACACTGAACTCAGTATACTAGATAGGACTGTACTGAGACTAAGTTTATTGAGATTTCCCGAGTTCTATAACTGACAGAGTTCTATTAAATTCTGTAACTGATGCTACTAGTCATAACATGACTGATACTAGTCTGTAACTGACACTGGCTCTATGTAAACAACTAAATTTTTGGGTATTAAATACCCCCAGGACTCGATAGCATCAGAAATAGAGCAAAATGTAACCTTGATTAACACAACAATGTTCACTTGATCATAATTCATTCATAGAGATAATTTATCATTTACTTGTACATGAATGGAATCACATAATAACATGTCATGCCTTCACTAG
Source organism: Capsicum annuum (assembly GCF_002878395.1). NCBI lineage: Eukaryota > Viridiplantae > Streptophyta > Magnoliopsida > Solanales > Solanaceae > Capsicum > Capsicum annuum. The sequence continues at coordinate 131,850,739 of NC_061117.1, forward strand.
TCAAATCACATAAGCATTTTATCAAACACTTGTAGGGCATAAGCTTGTACATGATTAAGATCTCATAATAACATCTCATGATTCCTCTATCTACTTCACATAGGCATTTTAGTAAATACTTGGGGAGCATGAGTATCTCACATGATAATGGTTATCACATAAACATCATGAATACAATACTTAATTGCAAATTCAAGGGTCTGGTATGTAATTCATATAATTCCCCCTAAATACTATTCTATTTTTCATGAATCTTATCATAATCATGGATTACAAACCAAATTAACATCATAAATGCATTAATCACTTTATACGTTCAAGGGTTTATCAAGATAATCACATATTCACCACACATGTTATTTAATTTCATGAAACTTGAATTTAATCATGGATTGGAATCCAACTAATATCATGAACATGAATTCAATCTAAATAAAATATGGAAATCATAAATATGAGATCTTGTAGGTTTAAAAAGGGATTCTTAGACTCTATGGGTGAAAGGAACCCATAGATGAACATCTAACATACCTTAATTTGTGAGATTCTTGAAGTTTTTATAGGATTTCTTGGGCTTGAACTTGATTTCTTGAACTAGGGTTTCTGCCTCTTAAGAGAATGATTTTGTTCTTAAGAGAAAGTAAGGAAAAATGACATATTGGGGTATTTAGGGCATAATTTCATGTTTAAAGACTGATCTGGGTCATGAAAAAAGACCCTATTTCCCCTAGTAATTTTTTAATTTTCGTTATTGAAAAACCGATTTAGGCACCTAGCACGATGCGGTGCTATCGTGCCGTGTCATTAGAAACTGATTATTGGAAACTGGGCTGATGGCGTGATGCGAGGCCATCGCGGTGCCTCAATAGTTGCAAATTTTTCCCTTTTGTACGACGCGCCATGATCGTGGAGTCACACTGGAAAGTGATAATTAGGAAAAAGGCTGGTAGCGCGACGTGGTGGTATCACATTGTCTCACTAGAAAATGACATATGCCATTTGGACTGCATCTACAATGTGCTAGAGTACCAGGTGGTACACTGTCTTACTAAAATGGCTCTAACTCTTCGCCCGGGTGTTGGATTTGGGTGAATTTGGGATCGATGAAAATTCCTTATGTATAAAAGTGTATTCATCTTTAAAGTAAGTCTTTGACAATTTTGGGATGAATTTAAGCTAGATAAAAGTACAGGATGTTACATTTCATTAGTTTAGTATTTTCCATTCAGACAGATTTAGTTGGGGGTTTGTCCATTAGCTCTACAGTCAATCAATACAGGCTTTTTAGACTAGTACAGACAGTTAGCCAATCTTTAGTTTTCAATTGTCATTATCAAAAGTTATATCAGTATTCTTAGATTATTTTACAGACTTTATCAGAACTATGATTTAAAAACTTATGACATTTCTCGGTTAAATTTTGCATATGATATATTGTTATTAATTTTATTCAGTGCTCACAGTAGGTACCAGCTCATTGGTTAGCTTATGGTCCCTCGGGACTGTAAGCACCATGTGGCGCCCAGGGTGTACCCTCGGGGAGTTACATTACACCTCATGGGATTATTTCCTCCCCACTTTACATATTGCCTATTTAGATCACAAAACACTCATAACTCCAATAGAAACACAAGTGACCCTATGCCCTTAAGAATGGTGTCATCCAATCTATTGTAGGGCAAAGCAAGCATTCATGTCTCTCTTTCCATGGGCGCAAAATTACTCAGTAACTTTAATCAAATAACACCAGTTATTCCACATTTAACATCAGTTGGATTCATATCTATGCTCCAAAAATGATCACATAATACCCCAAAAAAGTTCACATTAACCTTTACAAGCATTTAACAGATTTCTCTCTTATTGACATTTTAATAAACATGTGGTGTGGATGAAAAGTAAGAGCTTGAATAAATAGAATAACAACACATGTGAACAACCCCAATGCATCAATTCATTATCAAACACACCACTTGTAAGCTTACTAACTAAATTGAATCAGCAACCACTCAATTAAGTAAATAAACCTCAAGTGGGTGTTTCATCAAACACATGGTATGCACCAGTGTATGAAAGCAAAAATTTTGCAATTGGGTATGCGAACCAACACACACATTCAAAAATCTTCACCCCAACAACCACATTCAACCAAATTAAGCTTAAATAAAATATAATTAAACCAAAAAAATTATTGAACGTGATCACTATTCATACTTCAAAGAAGATTTAACTAAGAAGCATACCTTGTGCGCTTGCTAAAGAGAGAAAGTGATAAAAATGAAATTCCAATATACTTATCCAGGGTTTCACTCTTAAGGTACCCATTTCAACTTGTGATATCACCTACAAATACCCAAGAATAAGATAAAAATTTAATAAATAAAAAAAGGTATTACCAAAAATCAAGAAAAATTCCTTGAGTTGCCTCCCAAGAAGCGCCTTAGTTAAAGTCGTGGCATGATATTTTATGGCTGTTATTTGTGTCTCCAGTTGAAGGATTCGAAGTGTCGGCCCAAAATTTTATCAATACATCTTTGAGGCACATTCGGTAAAGTTAAGGACACAATTATACTTTTTTTATCTCACCACTTTGACGACTTAAATCTTTTACCCAACGTCACATTAAATTTCAGAATAGGCTCATTGGGTATCGATGAGAACATCAAAAATTCACTTGTTGCACATTGAATTTTGCCTTTATTATCCTTCAAGTGGGGGGAGGGGGGATTTATTTTGCCCTTTTGGAATGACAAACTCCAAAATATAAGGATTTTGCTCCTCATCCTCAAAACACATCATTTGCTTAGGTAGGTGAACTTTCATCACATTTGCACAACAAAATGTTAAAACATGGTTCGAATGAGGACTATCCCTCAATTTTTGAATAGCATCCCTACGCTAAATAGAGTAGAGTCTTCACAAGGATTATGCTTGATTTCTTCTTTCAACTCTATACCATTTCCTCATCTTTGGCATCTTTTCCATTCCTTGATTTAGTTTGTTGGAAAATTATCAAGGTTTATTCAACATCAAGCTCACCATAGAACTTGTGGCTTGACACCTCTTCTTTCTCAACCCAATGAGGAAGAGAGAGAGTGTTCATGGTGCTTGAAGGAATTGCATCTTTACCCACTTCTTCTTTATTTCCATTCTCCTTTCCAAATGCCACCATGGATTGGTACAAGTCATGATCATCCTCATCTAATGTAGTTGTCCAATCTAAAAGAGTTTAAAGCATTGCTTTAAAACTACTGTATCTAATATGTTGTTCTTTCTCATTACATGCCTCCATGGATTGATGCATGACATACATATAATCCTTAGTTGATTCCACCCGTTCCAAGATACACTGAAGCATTTCTTCAACACCAACATTTTTAGTGTTTTGTTTTTCTCGTTCTTTTTTATAAGACCTATAAAAGTATAAGAAGAACTAGTAATTGGGTTAGCATAACGAGGGAAGGGGGAATTTGGAAAATCACTCCTCTGTCTATCTTAGACACCACATAAAGAACGTCCATACTCCTTATAGGATCGAGATGGTGTACTCATCTCTTTTCGGAAAGAATATCTACATTCTTGCCAAAAGTGAGGTCCACTACAATATGAAAATATATTATCAATATATGCTTTCCAACCACTAAACCCATATTGATTCCTTGATGCCATAGTAAGAAATAAACAAAAATAAAGAAAATCTACCTAACACAAGAAACGAAGAAAATAACAGACAAATATTTACAAGTTTGAATTAAATTAAGTAGGCTAAAATTCCAAACTAACTCAATACACCAAATTGTCCTTGGGCAATGATGTCATTTTTTGATAAATCTCAACTTTCACGTCAATTTAAGTGCAAAGCATATTTTTTCAATATATTTACCTAACTAAAAGTCGGGGTCGAATCCCTGAGGAATAGTGTAAGTGACGATTGAGCAAATTCGAAATAAAAGTTGCTTGCTAAGTTCAAACCTATGATACAAAATAGTTTGGGGGGTTTTAAACTTTTCAAATGGATAAACAATCCTTGGGCTTGTAAAGTACTAATTCGAGACTAAGAATAATTAGAGTGGAAATAATTAAGAACGACTTTTGGGGTTATTTTTTCCTAGGGGCAAGTCATGCTTGTATTCGTGAAGATTCGATGCAAACTCTAATCATTGATGATATGATAGGGTAGGTTGAAAGTCCTTGAGGATAGTTTTTCAACAAAACCTCAAAGATATTACTCATTAACTCTTTCGAGTACCTAACGAGTGTGTCAATTAAAGTCACCCACTACCTTAATTGGGCACCCCTATTTCTAGGATGGTATCCAAGAGATAATAAACCTCATAATTGCCCTTATGTATAAGGTAGCAAAAAATTAGCAAACTACACCCATTAATTATCTAAAATTGCCGTGCTTCCCATATCCCTTTTTCAAGGATGATATAAGTTTTGAAAGCTCACCCAAACCCCTATTTCAAGAATAGTTTTAGCTTTCAAGAGTTTGGGATTTTCACTCATCAAATCCATTTGAGTATTTGGGGCTTTCACTCATATATCCCAATCAATTTAACGAAGCAATACTAGAACCCATCATCAACAAAGTAAAATCTATACAAATACATCACAACTCACACACTTGCACCTTACTAAAACATAACCCCAAGAGGTAGATTTAGCAAATCATAGACATAATAAATATAAATAAACCAAAACTTCCATCAAAGTTATTCATTAAATAAATTAAATAAAGGAAAGACCATACTTTAAGATCCAATGGAAGATGACAAATCCACTCTTTGGAGTTCCTCTAATTAAATCTTAACTCAAATCAGTATAAATATAGGCTCCAAGCTCCAAAAATTGAAAAACCCTAAACTAAGGATAGGTAATGTGTAAGATGAAAGATAGATAAAAGATGGATGAGAATGTGCAGAAAAACCCCTAAATTATCCCCAACTCTACATTTGACAAATATTACAAAAATGTCACCTTGCTCTTGGTCTCTTTAAGCGAATTACAATTTTGCTCTTGAAGCTTTTCTGCTCAACCGCGATTTCCATTTCTTGACCGCGTTCGCAACTATCGCGATCAAGGTAGTAATATCATGATCGCCCTCATGTTGACTTGTTGATTGGACTCAATCGCGACCCTCAGGTCGCGATCGCGGTAACTGAGGGTCTATTTCTAGGCCTGCAGTTCAACTTTTATTCTTTTTGCTCACATTTCTTTTTTTTTACTTGAATGACTTGGTCATCTTTTCTTTCCAACTTATCCTACACAAATGAGCATTAAGTAAGATATTAACATAAAATCAATGAAAAACATGATAGTTTAGGCTTAAAAGGTACTAGAAAATCATCAAATTGATGACTTATCAGGAATAAGGTATAATAATGTCAGATTAAAATGAAGAGCTTATTTATGCTACGTTTTATTAGAGGTATTAGTTATTTTCTTTTGGGTTCAAAATTGAGAGGGCATCATGCAGAAGCTTAAAGTTTGCAAATCAAGACAGTGATAATTCAGATGACAAATAAAAATATACAAAAAATATATTATTGGATATAATTTGGCCAAATGGCCTTTACAAGAAACTAATATTAAAGAAATATGAAAACTATAAACTATTGGAGGAAAATCTCTCCTTAAACAAGACTCTTTAAAAACAACAATGTGAATGTCATTGTGTTATTGTATGAGAAAGGATGGCCTTTTATTTATAGAGTTCCAAAACCTTTCCTCCAAGAAAGAGGTTTGCCAAATATGGAAAAGTTTTATAATTTCCATTAAGTAAGAAAAGAAAATGTAATTATGGTTACTTTTATTTTCCTTCAAAGAAAAAGTAAAACTTAATTTTGGTAAGAAAATCAGGGCAAAAATCCTAACAAATCTCCCCTTTTTGGCTTGATTTTCTTCACTTGATCTTCCTTCTTCACATGCATGATCTTCATATATCACTATTGGTTACCATGATTAAAGGCTTGTATGGATTAAAAATTGAAGCCATATGCATTAAAAATAAAAGCATGGATTGATATTATTGGAGCCCTGCATTATAAGTAAACAATGTTTAAAGTGGAGCCTTGTGCATTGAAAATAAGCACACGTTAAGAGTAGAGCTCATGTTAAAAGTAAATACACGAGTTGAAAGGAGCCCAAGTATAAAAATTAGCAAGGGTTGAAAGTTGGAGCCCATAAACATAGTTTGAAAATTGATCTTTTGTTTTAAAGATGGATTAGCAGCATGCTTGTTGAAAATTTATTTGAAACTCTTTACCCACGTGTAGTATCTTGAACATATATATTCATTATCATCAAATTGGTTGAAAATTAATTTTGAATTGCCTTGAACTTGTCTTCAACCTTGTTTCACCAAACCACTAGACCTTTAAACCATAGGCTCTGATACCACTTGTTGGATTCAAAATGAGAGGGCGTCATGTGGAAGCTTAAGGTTTACAAACCAAGATGGTGATAATTTAGATGACAAATAAAAATATACTAAAAATATATTATTAGATATAATTTGGCCAACTAGCCTACACAAGAAACTAATATTACAGAAATATGAAAACTATAAACTATTTGGAGAAAATCTTTCCCTAAACGAGACACTTTAAAGACTACATTGTGCATGCTATTGTATTATTGTATGAGAAGAGAAGGTCTTTTATTTATAGAGTTCTAAAACATTTCCTCCAAAAAAGTGGTTTTTCAAATATGAAAAAGTTTTATATTTTCCTTAAAGGAAAAAAGTAAAAGTAATTATGATTACTTTTATTTTTCTTTCAAGAAAAAGTAAAACTTAATTTTGGTAAGAAAATCAGGACAAAAACCCTAACAGTTCCTGAATTATCTATTTTACCATTTGTACCATAGTGATATGATAAGTTATCCTATATTTATGATGGGATAACTTATCTTAGAATAGCTAATCCTAGGATAATTAGTCTCAGGATAACTTGAACCCAATCAAATGACCCATAAGTGATTCGAATTTGTGAAACACGATATTGCTTGTATTCTCTTTTATATAATAGATTGCTCATTTCACATATAAATGTAAGTTGATTAACCAAACCAGATTAAATTATGCTATTCCTTTAGATATATTTCTCTTTTGTTATTTGATTTATCATCCCTTGAGATTTATTTTTCCTAACTTTTGCGTGAAAACTTGTTATTTTGATCAACATGCATAGAAGTCAAAGAATTTTCCCTTAGATGACGGATGTTATAAAACCCAAGTTAAAAAAATATGATCTAGATTTTATAAGCTATAAAAGTTTATTAAATTCGTGAGCACACTAATTAAGTCAATGAAGCTACTAACAGATATTCAATTATTCGAGGTCACGTGAAATGGAATTGCAGAATTGCTTACTGGAAAAATTGTGTGGTTGAAATAGCAATTAAATTTGTCAGATGAGTTTTAAAAGACAAGTGAATTAAGGTGTATCAATTTTCTTTTTCTTTTTTCCTAAGTGCACAAAAAGCATGAATAAACGAAAGTATATGAACTATGCTAAAAACAAGAATAAGAAATCCAAATAATAATGAGTATGAGTTCGAGCAAAGTTTAACAACTATTGTCACCGGGGCAGGGAAAACTTAACAATTTCTTTATTTTGGAGATGACTCAAATCCGTCTAGTTTTAAAGTTTGGAATGGTGACATAAGTCCATACACAATTCATTCATCTTTGAGAGTAGTTTTGTAATAAAAGACTATACCATATACGGAGCTTTCCTTCTTTAAAGGAATTGGAAGCATGTCCGAACCTAATTGAGACGATCACCGGATTTTGAATAACTAAAGAATGATTTTCTTTTTCGAGATCATAGTATGACTCCAACTCTTGAAGAAGTGGTACCAAGTTTTGAAAGTGTTAACAATTGTTACAAAAGAAAAAAAATATATGTTATTCAAAAAAGGGATTATCAAAAGATAATGTAAAAGATTATTACTTTTCAAAGCCGAATGAATGTCTCGAATCAAGAGCCCAAACATACTATTTCACAAGCTTTATGACCAATTCCACAGCCCTAATGGATTTACAAAGTTTAGATAGGAGTTCAATTCTTATTATACTTGGAAGAACCGACGTGTCTTTGCTTTTGTTGTTTACATGATCGGAACCATGACTTTTTCCCTCAATGAGATCATCAGAGCTTCATAATGGTCATTTAGGCCATATTCTACGGCATCGATAGAGAGAGCCCAACAAAGTACTACACTTTGGCATCCATAGTATTTTCAACATATACCAATCCTTAGACATATGTCAAGACTGAGGCTGATACTTTCAAGGTTGCAACTTGATATTGCATCAGTGTACAGTCGAGCATTTTCTTAAATCTGATGAGTCGAAAGAACCTGACTCAAGAGGAAAAATGAAGGATTTATGCAAAATATAATATGGATAGAGATAGGCTCATGCACAGGGTATAATAAACTATACAAAGATTGGTTGAATAAAAACATCGTGGGAACCATCAAACTGTATCCCAATTTGTATACTTGCATTAAAGATACAAGGTTTGAAACAGAAGTGTTATTGCATTGGCTTCAAGAACAATACCAAGATGGGGAGTTTGAATATCAATGCAAGCAAATGGACGATGCAAAGACCGTTTCCAACTTAACTCAAGAGTTGAGAAATGTAAGGTTATGGATCGTTTATTTGGATGGTTGTACGGAAGAATAAATCAAGTCCATATAGAGAATCACGTTTAAAGAAAGGGTGCATCTAATTAAGTCTTATTTGATGATGAACAATTATTTTGTATGAGAAAAAGTGGAGAATGCCAAAAGGGAAAGGATTATTTAAGGACAGAGCTATGGAATGACATGGATTTCATTTCTTGTTTCCCTGTGTGTGATGGATTTTTGGTATTTTCTTATTCCCTAAAGTGTACACCTTTTAATATTTGAAGTTTAGTGTAAAATATCTTATATTATTATTAATGTGTTATGAAAAATAAAGTAAAGAAGGACAAGAGTAAGAGAGCATAGAGAGAAGAGAGAGTAATTCTTATTTCTCACGAGGGATTCTATTGGGGTCTTTTACAATGAAAAGAACCTTCCTATTTATTGGGAAATTACTCCTGGTTTCTTTCTAAAAGATAGATATTTCATATCCTTATAGATATCAAATAGATCTTGTAAGGTCTTATGTATATTCTTGATAGACATTTAGTACAACGTAAATACATTTATAACACTCCCCCTTGAATGTCTAATTGATAGATAATATGCATCGTTAAAACCTTACTAGAAAAAAATCAGTGTCAAAAAGTCTAGTGAAGGAAAAAGAGTACACATATCTAATAATACACATCTCGGCTGCCTCATTAAAAATATTTCAAGAAAATCCAGTGCGAAAAACTTCGTAAAGAAAAAAGAGTACAAAGCGTATTGACTTCCCCTAATGAGAACATCCTTGAACCTTTGCATCCCGATCTTGTGCACCATGTTCTTGAAATTTGAAATTGGAGAAGGCATGTGGATAAATCATCCATATTGTCACTTGAACAAATCTATTGCACGTTAATATCACCATTTTTTGTAGCTCAAGTGTATAGAAAAACTTTAATAAAATGTACTTCGTTCTATCTCATTTTATGTATCTTCCTTAAGTTGTGTTATGCATGCTGCATTATCTTCATTAGAATTATGGATAATCTGTCAAA
>NC_061117.1:131863421-131899136 GCF_002878395.1 Capsicum annuum
TATGCATGCTGCATTATCTTCATTAGAATTATGGATAATCTGTCAAATTTCAAATCACATTTTTCTTAAATTAGATATATCATGAGCCTCAACTATACACATTCTTGGCTTTCTTCATAAATATCTATTATTTCAGCATGTTTCAATGACTTCCTTGTATATATCCAAGATATGGCAGTACTCCACATACGAACACATAGCCTATTTGAGACTGAGCTTTATGCTGGTCAAATAAATGCCTTGCATCAGATAACTAACAAGATCAAAACTACAATCTGTAGAATACAATAAGATCATGTTTTTGATCTTATTTTGATGTTTCCTAGTAGGAGAAGAACTATATCTTGCTAACAAATTTATCAAAAAATGCTATATTAGGCATTGTAGTATTTACAAGATATATGAGTGCACTAATTGGACTAAGATATGATACTTCATAACTAATCCAAATTAGTATATTTCTTATTTCAGCAAATAATCTATTGCTTTTGAAAACTCTCCAAGAGTTCTAATAATTTTCGGCCTATAAGCTAGAAAATAAGGATTATAAACAAGTTTCCTAGAAACTTTTGTATGCTTCAAATATTTGGAATTCTTAAAAAAGTTTTCATATAAATTTTGTCAAGTGACATATTCAACATTTTGTGATTGACATGTTCAAGTATCTAGACTACAAATCAAATAAGTTTTATGCTTATCAAGATTCATTCTTTCACCTTACTTGATAAATATTTCTACATCAACATACTTAAATAAACGTAGGATTTAGAACCTTGTAATCTTTCATAATACTGTGCCACTATTGTATCAAAGATATTAATGATATATCATTTTAGGTTCATAGTGTGATATAACATTTTGAGATATCATCATTTCATTATTTTTAAGTACTTGAACCTCTCATAAGGCTTCATGAAGTGTTATGTCGTAAGCTCTTCAAAAGCACATTGCCTTCTTATTATGATTATTTGATCATTATCCTTTTCAAGAATTATTTCATTTGGAATAGATTGGTCTACCAGGCTTCGCACATGCATAGACTTTGTCCTTTAGGACACAAAAAAGGAGCACTTGCAGCTTTAATATGAGATATTTTTGGCATTTGACTTGAATTATCGTTTGAATAAGGACTTGATGATAATTTCTAATATATTTCATAGCTTCTTATAATATCTCCCTTATGTTAGTAAAACTAACATACATCCTCCATCTTTTTTTGAGGAATCTATCTTTGTACATCATGATATATTTATTAATCGTATACCACACATAAAAATTTTTTAGATGAAATATTTGATTCCTAACCTTGAAATAATTGAGAGGCAGGAATCAATCATAATTTTTGTTCTAATGCAAAAAAAGTGTTATTGTATACAATATATCATATTTTAGACCAACACATGAAACTTTGTTCTCATTAGCAATGATTCAACTATTTATCGCAGATATTTAATGTCAAATCAACACTATCAAAATGAATTGTCTTGATTACAGAATCTAAAAATTATGCTCTTAACTAAATTTTACTGAGCAACAACTTTATGAATGTCAAACTGCAGGTTTACATTAAACGTACAAGTGATCATCTTATATCGAAGCATCTTAATAGATCATGTGACTGGTGAACGAGTCCATATTCATCTTTTATACTTTTTAGATTTTAAGGAATAGAATCACAACATTAGTTGTTCCAACCAACTTGTGATGAGAACAAACCACGTAAAAAATTCTTGTAGAATCTTTTACTTCTTCAACATATGTCTAATGCTCAATCTGCACATTTTTGGAAAGTAGCAATCATTCATGTCAATTTATGAACTTTTATACTAGTAAACTCCAAATTTAGCATGACATGTGCCTTTTTGCTTTAGTAAATTTTAGTTTTACTATTACATGAATAAATTTTTGAATTTACTACTTCAGAAGTAGATTTTAAGATAAATTTTCCCAATTATTCTGCCTCATTCAGAGGTGAATGATGATACCATCACAATCAAGTGTGTTTTTGGATTAAAACAATCAAAATACTCATTTCGCAGAAATGGAATATAATCATGCCATAAGTCTATCAATTTTTCATATCTTATAACCTCTTTCAAGATATTGCTACTTCATAAGCGAAATGAGGCATATAGAGAATTTTTCTCTAACATATCTTATAGTAATAATAAGCATGTGAAAATATTATCACTTTTGATGATTATTATCATATTGTCCCTTCAAGCTTATATTCGTACATTCAATCAGTTATCCCTTTCACGCTTATATTCGAACATTCAATCACTTGTCTTCTTTCAGACATTTTATACACTGCTATCACATTTACTTTGAGAATAAAGCATATTCAATGGGGCATGTCTTATGATTTTTCATCAAAAATATGTTATTTTATCTTAGCTATCATAATATCATCAATAGGGTTCATTGAGATCCAAACTCAATGTCTTATCCATATAAATGCGTCTTAGGCTATAAATTAATGAAACTTGAACCCAATATATTATTTAGTTCATCGAGACTATAACTCGAGGTCTTACAGTCTTATTATGATGAAACATAAATTCACCGTCTTACCCTCAAATAATAGCACAATAAACCAAAGTAAAATAAAACTCGCGCAACAAGATACAAAAGTCCAGTGATGTCCGACTTCTTGTAGTTAAAGCCACTTCTGGTGGTCACTTTTCTTTTGCCACACACTCTACCATAGAGAAGGAAAATTTATTTTCAATGCATATTACACAAAATGTAGTAAGTAATGATGAAAATATTAGATCAAGAATAAGTAAATGATTTTAATTACTTACCTGTGATGTGATGGACACCTCAATCAATTTTTTTCGCCTAACATATTATTAGGATTACTACATATACCTCATGAGTAAATTCTAACCTTTTATATTATACATTTACTTGATTTCCATTAAAGTAGGAGTAGTACCGAGTAGCAAATATTTAAGAGTAGTGCTGATAACGTGTTATGAAATATAAAGTAAGAAGAACAAGAGTAGAGAGATAAGAAAGAGTAATTCTTATTTCTCATGAGGGATTATATTGGGGTCTTTTAAAATGTATTAAACCTTCCTATTTATAGAGAAAAATACTCCTAGTTTCTTTAAATAAAGATATTTCATATCCTGATAGATATCAAATAGATCTGGATAGATCTTATGTATATTTCTTGATAGACATTCACTATAATGTAAATACATTTATAACATAATGAAAGTTATTTTGAGGAAATGGAGTAATTTAAAAGGTGTATGCATTCTAAATTTGTTTGGCCTAACTTTAGTACAAAAAGGTCACTTACATAGGCCACGATATAAACTATTTTTGTGATACTATATATAACTGCATGCTTTGAGTGAATTTTTATAGAAGTTGAATTAATCCACCCTCATCCTAAATCTTTTTTAAGCCAACAATGGCGAATGTATGTTGAATTCATTTCTTAAATCTTGTCCAAGGTTTTCAAAAAATATCCTAGCCCTCTTTCAAGGACTTTCTAATTTTACTCCTTAATATAAAGAAGACTGACTTTCTATCAAAGATTAAATAGGGTTTAAGTCTATTGTTTAAAGAAACTAAGAATCACTACTCAAGAAGATGGAAGATAATGACAAATAAATAGCTACAATGAAAGAAAAAAATCAAAGAAGTTGACCAAATCGAGTGTTTTTGCTGGACAAAACTATCGAGATCGATATAATGACAGCTCAAATGAAAGAAAAATTTCTAAAGTTGACATAGAAACAGCCAATAACTTGAAAATGTTCAACTAGGCTTTAGAGTTCATACCCAATGTAGAAAAACATACAAAGGAAATCAAACAATTGCTTCAAAAGTTTGTTGACATCATAAAAACACCCAAATATGTGGCATTAATAGGAAAGGAAAAGAACAATGAAGATTATGTAAAATAAAGTGTCAAGCCCTCCATTGACACAGAAATAATAGGCACAACAAACATTCAAGAAAGGCCTCAACAAAGGAAAGAAAAGGCTATTGAAGTTCAAGAAAGGCTATCGAGATCGATAAAATGACATCTCCAATGAAAGAAAAGAAATTCTAAAGTTACACAGAAATAGCCAATAGCTTGAAAATGTTCAACTAAGCTTTAGAGTTTATACCAAACCTAGAAAAACATATAAAGGAAATAAAACATTTTCTTTAAAAGTCTGTTTACATTATAAAAACTCCCAAAGAAGTGGCATTAATTATGGCAAAGAAAGTGTCAATAGCTCTATTGAAGTTCGTGCATAGCCACACCAAACATAAAAGAAAAGCCTAAAAAAAGGCTCAACAAGACAAGAAAATTCAGACGGTTCCAGTGATGAATCATCTCAGCCCACAAGGTTAACTTAAGAAAATAATCAAATCACTCTCAAAACCTCTTATAGAAATCACTTAATCCAAAAATCATCCTATTATCCACCATCTTCCAGGATACACAATCCGTAGGGATTCAACACCAACTACTGTAGGAATTTTCAAGTGTGACCCTGAATATGGTTATAAGAAGCGTGGATATCATATTGGTTAATGCGGTTACGCCATTGATGAATGTGTGGTTTTGAGGACAATGATCCAAAATATGATTAATAATGGAAAAATAAGTCATATATAGGGAACTCATATCATGCTTGCATGAGATCAAGTTAAATCTGGAGTGGCCAGTGTAACACCTTAAACATTGAATTTAGGATTTAAACCATTTTAGTGTGTAGTTAAACCTTAACTCGGTGAAATTTTATCATAACTAGGTGTAAATGCCAATTCTTAAGTCCGAAAGTGCATTGAATCTGAATTAAAGTCATAAAAAATATCTAGTACAAAGTTGTGTTGAAATTTTCTGTACCGATAGTTACCGTATAAGTTCTTACTAGTATTCAAGAAAATGTGTCCCTTAGAATATGACATAAACTATCGAATCAAAGTTCTATGAGTATACTTTCTAATGCATCCAATCCTTCATTAATTTATGTAATTTCTAATGCATCCAATCCTTCATTAATTTGTGTTCAGACAAAGAAGATATAATCATTTTAATGAAGCACTACAAACAATCATGGATGAACAATACCATATACATATCATAAGTGAACCTACGACTTCTCAATGACCCATAAGTGGGTTTTTCGGCCAGTAATATAGACCACTTTTATAGACAGTGAGTGGGGACCTAACAAGGTGTAGACGTCTGTTATTATGGTTCGTATATTAATTTTTTGATTTGTTCATCAGGTAGATGGTTTGTATATCATGTATATGGTCTGTATATAAGTTTTTTCACATTTTATAAAAATAATTTTTTTTCGTTTTTTCCCTACTTTTTCATATTCTAGTCGGCTCCAATCTCTCTAAGAACTTTATTTCACCCTTCTAAGTCTAGGCAATTCCCCGCAATTATTCTCTAAGTAAAATCCATAATTTTTACTCCATGATTATAAATTCTAACAAGGTCTCTTGCCATGAATCCTAGGTGTTGGGTTTCAAAGTTGTTCTTATTGTGCTCGTTGTACTCATGTTTTGATAACTGATAAACTTCCTCAATGAAACCTGATATATGAAAGTTTGATAATTTTTATTGTTCTAATGATTGCCTAACCTGGTGGAATGACCAGGTATATGAACTGGTGTTTTGGTATACCACTTTTGTAGTTGCATATATTTGTATTATCTGCCACCTTTCTAGTGCTTTTCTAGAAATTGTCAACACATTGGTGGAACAAATTTTCAGTAGTCCTTATAGCATCCACAAACAAGAAAGATTCTCTACTAATGCTCATCACATACGTACAACATCCTTAAGGAGAGAAGCTCAAGCTTTTGCAAAGAATAGAAAAAAAATTATCTTCTGTAAAGGCCTCTCCCTATATTGCAAAGACTCAATAATTTAGGAACTCATTGCTCATAGTGATATATTTTTTATTGTTTCTAGAATTGTTTGAGGTTTTGTTTTGATATTACAATTATAAACTCACATCTTATTTTTGAGATATCAGTGAATAGTCTATTTACCATTAATGTTTATTCAGATTTGAGTTGTTTGGTAGATAGAGATAGCTATGGGCGTACTTACAGTAAAGGTATTGTCAAAATGTATTGCAATAAGGTTATTACAAAGTTGTAGGAGTTAAGAGGTTAATTCCTCGATTATAATCATCGAAGCTTGCTTGGAGTTTAGTGAAGGTGGCTGGTGAAATCCTACTAGGGTGGGTCGTAGTTTGCTTTCTTGAGCAAGGAGGTTTTCATGTAAACATTTTGTGTCATTTACTTTCTTGCAGTTTTATTATATTCTTATTGTTTCATATCCTCATTGAGGGAAGTGGCACTGAATTAGGTGCTTACTACATTATGGATTATTATGAACCAATAATAAGAATCAGAGTGATATTTCTTATATGGTAACAGTTAGGAAAGATCCTCTTTAAGATAGAAAATCTACCCAGTCTTGAGGAAGGACAATCTTCTACACGACCCCTAAGATTCAGTGGGCTATTCTACAGTTGGTGGAAAAGTAGAATGTACAATTTTATCATGGCGGAGGATAGTGAGTTGCGGGATGTAATTTGTGATTTTCGTCATGTTCCTATGAAATTTGAAAAATATTATAAAATCTCTCTATCTATTCCCTATTTTTGGAAAGATTATAATGAAGGTGAAAAAAAATGAAGAAGAATTACAAGGCTAATAAGATCCTTGTATATGGAATAGGACTTGATGAGTACAATTGGTTATCTGTTTGCGAATCTACTAAAGAAATATGAGAAGCTCTGTAGAATGCTCATGAGGGAACAAGACAAGTAAAGCAATCAAATATTGATATTCTTACTGCTCAATATGAGTTATTTAAGATGAGTAAAGTAGAATCCATTCAATACATGCACATTCATTTCATATCTATTGTGAATAAACTTAAGTGTCTTGGATAAAACATCAAAATGTATAACCTAGTTAGGATGATCTTAAGTATCTTGCATCGCTTAAGGGAAAGTAAAGTAAATGCCATCTCGGAGGTGAAGGATCTATAAACTATGGTAACAAATGAACTTATTGGAAACTTGATAACATATAAGCATAAACGTGAGTAGGATTTTGAAAGAAATGAACCCAAGAAAGAAAGGAGTTTGGTTCCAAAGGCAAACAAAAATGATTCAATTAAAGATGAACATAACGTGGGCTATCTTACTTGAAGGTTTCAAAAGATGGTAAGAAGTAGAGGTTTTTAGAATAGAGAAATCTCAAGAAAATGGTTTAGGGCCAATGATCTTTGTCACAAATGTGGAAAACCTGGTAATTATCTCAAAGATTGTCCTCTTCACAAGGTAGACTAAAAGGATTTCACCAAGCAAAACTTAGAACGGACCTAGAAAAGGCACTAGGTCTCCAATAGAGTCAGAAAAAGGAAAGCGATGACACCATAGCTAAGCAAGCTCTAATAGATTGGAAAGACTCTTCATATGGTTCTGATAAAAAAATGGATGGATGTAATGCCCCGATTTACTGAACCAGAATGCTACATAGTGCATAAGACCCCGAAGGACGACAAGCTAACCCATGGCTAATATTTATGCCTGTACACAACATAATATGACATAAAATGCAGAAATATGCACTGAGAGGCCATAAAAATGTTCAATACTGAACATAACTGAATAATAACAATAATGTATGACATACAGTGGTATCTTGATACCAAAATAAAACTGAAATACTAAAGTCTGAAAAATATAAAAATGACAGTAGTCATCTGAAAGCCTCTAACTGTCTGACTAAAGAGTTGATGGTACATGTCCCCAACTAACTCCGTCAACTGAAAACTGAACTAATATGAAAAAAATAAGATGACTTCCTCAGAGAATGAGGACTCACTGCTAAAACTCTAAACCCTGGAATGCTACTGCTGCTGCTAATCTGGGAGTCGTGTCTCTGAACCTATGGGCTAACATAAAAAAAAAAAGCACCATAGCACAAATGCGTCAGTACAAAAAATGTACTGAGTATACATGTGAGGTAGGCTGAATAAATGAGTCTTATATGCATGAATGATAATAACTGACTGACTAATATAAATGTGGGAGTGTACACATGAATACATAGTAACTGAGATCGCGAGAACATGATAACTGAATCTATATACTGACGACATAAATTTACTGACATCTAGCATGACTAATACTGGAGTTCTGATAACTGATATAACTCATAACATGAGTGACTGTGTCTGATAGTCCTAAATCTGATAGAACTATCTGAGTTTTGTACTATGACTGAGTTGACTGTATCTGACAGTCCTAAAATATGAAGAACTATCTGAGTTCTTTTACTGAGACTGGTGTTGAAACTGTGGGAGATAGTATTTAACCTATATGCCCCTGATATGCCATTATGGCTAAGATGGGGTCAAATTTGTAACCCCAATTGGAAGGATGTGAATACCGCGCCACTGGTAAGGATAAGCTATTGGTGACCCTCATCTGATAGTATCCCCTATACGAGAACGGAGGGGCCCTTATCTGACAGTGCTTATCCACCTCATCAATGCTCATAAACAGTGTTGATGTCTTAACCTATGCTTGCTACATAGTATTGGAACGCAAGGATGACTGCTAAGGATCACACCCTCATTTGATAGTGTGTATCCCCATCCTTGCATTCACTCGGTGCTAATTTCTACTCTCATCTGAATGGACACTGAACATGATTTACTGAACTAAACATGGACTGAGTTACTGAATTCCGATGACTGACGAAATATTACTGATATCTGACAACTGACTGAGTTCATGAGATCATGGAGATTTCCTGAGTCATAAAGCTGACTGAAGTCTAAGGATCATGGCTTGACTGAGAGTATCGTGGAAACATGCTATGGCTCTAGGTACACAGCTAATTTTTTAGGTACAAGTACCCCCAAGACTTGATAGAAGGAAATTGGCAAGGCATGACTTTCCTGACTACATGACCAACACCAATAATCCATAATACTTCTTGATCATAGAAATAGAGTTCATAATTCATAATGCCATAAATAAGGGATTTCATGCTTCACATAGTTATCATAGTCTTGATCATTGAAGGGAATGCATATAACATGTACATACTTGCATGATTTCAATATCATGAATGTTGCATAACACAAAAGTCAATACACAACAAGAGTATGGAAATTGTATTGCATCATAAGGGTTAGCATGGACTTGTCATTTAGATACTATTGAGTTATAAGGAACATGATTCTACCATTATAGGTATTTTATCAAACACCTTACATGTACACTTTATAGCATAGGTGAAATCATCAATTTAAGAATCTAAAACTACCCAAACTAATAGGTTTTCAATCAACAAACTCACATGCTTCATAGAAAATCATTGAGACTCCATCTTGAAACATAAATAACAACTATCAACATGAACATGATCAAATCAGAACAAGAAAATCACAATAGGTTATTTAAAACATTATTCTTGGACTTGACGAATAAAATGGATCCGTGGATGAACACTACGCATACCTTAGTTTGTGATTTTGTGAAGATTGACGGAGAGATTCTTGAAATTTGAAGATGAGTTCCCTTGGAATTGAACCTTCTATGAAAACACTAGGGCTTTTTCTTGATAAAAACTTGAGAGAAGAGAATGTATTTTGGGTGAAAAGTGGCTGAATCACGTGATAAAGGGCTTAAATAGGTGTGGGAAATTGACCGTTTTAACCCTAGACACGTCTTGTATTTCAGTAAGAATTTCCTAAATTGAACCCCTAGTGCGATGTGGCGCTATCGCACCGTGTCACTGGAATTTGATAATTGGGAAACTAAGGGATGGCACGACATGGAGTCATTGTGTTGCCCCTTCCTCCGTGACCTGAAACTTTGGCCCGACTCGTAGGATATCGTGCTGAGACACTGGAAAAAGGACAATTCTGAATTTGAATGATGGCACGACGCACCATAATTATGGACACCTACTGTAAATTGCAAAATTCCATTTCCTCTTGTGGCGCGGCGTGCCACTGACTAATATGGCATTGTTTTACGATGGAAACTTGAAATAGGCATAACTTCTTATCCGATTATCGGATTTAAGCGAATCATATGTCGGTGGAAAGTTTATTGAATTTTACACATGACAAAAGGTAAAAATCTTGAAAATTTCTCATGGAATAATTATCATTCACTTTATAAGCTAATACTAGGCATTCTTGGGATGAAATTGGCTAGAAATCTTTGGGCTATTGCATATCTCCCCCATGAGAACATTCGTCCTCGATGAGACTAACTGAGAGGGAAAACAATAAGCTGAACATAAAATAAACATGAATAACTGGAACATGGTCTCATGACTGACAAGATGAACATAACATACTGAACATGCATATCTGATGCATGTGTAACTGATTCATGAATGCATGACTGAATGTTCCGAGGAACTAAGCTTCTCATAATGAGAATGCATTTCTAAAGCATAATTATATAACTAAGATGATACATGAATGTATGACTGAATATGCAATGGTACTTGATACCAAGTTTATACTGGGAATATGAACATGAAACTGAATACCAAGTTCGTGATGAACACTGATCATGAAACTAAGTAAGCTTAAGGAGAACTGTTACCTTGAGCTTGATTTGAGTTGGCGGAGAAGAGGTGAGGATACTTGGTACGCATATGTACTTCTACTTCCTAAGTAGCTCCCTCGATGGACTGATTTCACCAAAGAACTTTAACTAGAGAGACTTCTTTGTTCCTCAATCTACGAGTTTGATAGTCTAAGATTTCAATTGGAATCTCTTCATAAGAGAGACTATTCTGAACATCAATGCTCTGAATAGGGACTACGACTGGTGAATCACCTATACACTTCTTGAGTAAAGAGACATAGAAGACTGGGTGAACTAAGGCTAGCTCTGAAGTCAATTCGAGTTAAAAAGCTACCTTGCCGAAACGACTAAGAATCTTGAAGGGACCAACATATCGGGGACTGATCTTTCCCTTCTTGCCGAATCTCTTCACTCCCTTCATGGAAGAGATCTTTAGATAGACATGATCACCAACCTAAAACTCGATATCTTTTCTACGAACATCTGCATAAGACTTATGTCGGCTCTGAGCAGCTCAAAGTTTTTCTCTAATTAAATAAACATTTTCTAAGGCATCGAATACTAAGTCAGGACCTATGACTAAGGCCTCACTAACTTCGAACCAACCAATCATAGATCTAAATCTCCTACCATAGAGAGCTTCGAATGGAGCCATCTAAATACTGGAATAATAGCTGTTGTTGTATGCAAACTCAATCAAAGGCAAGTGGTCATCCCAACTTTTCTTGAAATCAATTGCACACGCCCCTTAGCATATCTTGTAAAGTCTGAATGGTCCTTTAAGTTTGACCATCTGTCTGAGGATGGAAGGCTGTACTGAGATGAATTTGGGTACCGAGACCTTTTAGGAACACTTTCCAGAAATAAGAGGTGAACTAGGTACCTCTGCTTGAGATAATAGATAATGAAACATCGTGTAATCTTATGAACTCCCTGATTTAGAGTTTGGCATAATCCTTGGCTGAATAATAGGTATGAACTGGAAGGAAATAAGATGATTTGGTCATTCTGTCTTTAATGACCTAGACTGAATCATGCTGATTACGAGTTCGAGGCAAACCCGTCACGAAGTCCAAGTTCACAACTTCCTACTTCCAGGTAGGAATACTGAACTCCTGCATGGACCCACTAGGCTTCTAATGCTCTATCTTAACCTACTGACATGTAGAGCACTTAGCCACAAATTTTGCAACATATCCTTTTATCTCGCTCCACCAATAGATCTCCCTCAAGTCGCGGTACATATTTGTGGCCCCTGGATGAATAGAGTAGCGTACACCATATGCTTCTGCAAGAATTTAATGCCTTATGTCATCTACGTCTGGAACACAAAGACGACCTTGACAACGAAGAACACCATCTCCCCCTTGAGAGAAAACCTCTATTTTCTAATCCTGAACTGACTCTTTTAACTTGACAAGGCTGGGATCCCTATCTTGCTTTTATTTCACCTCGGAAACTAGAGATGATTCTGAAATACCCTGAACACATACACCACCCTATGAAGAATCGACTAAGTGAACGCCTATTCTAGCAAGCTGGAATACTTTTTGAGCTAAATTTTTCTTACTATCCTCAATATGAGAAACACTACCCATGGATAGCCTACTGAAAGCATCGACCACTACGTTGGCCTTGCCCGAATGATAAAGGACACTCATGTCATAATCTTTCAAGAGCTCTAACCACCTTCTCTAATGAAGATTGAAATCTTTTTAAGAAAACACATACTGAAGACTCTTGTGATCTGTGAAGATATCTACAAGAACTCCATAGAGATAATGCCTCCAAATTATCAAGGCAAAGACTACGGTTGCTAACTCAAGATCATGAGTAGGATAATTCCTCTCATGGGGTTTAAGCTGTCTGGAGGCGTAGGCTATAACCTTACTATGCTACATGAGTACATAACCTAAACCTACTCTGGATGCATCACAATACACCATGAACCCATCTGAACCATCGGGAAGAGCTAAGACTGGGGCTGAGGTAAGTCGAGTTTTCAACTCATGAAAAATCTTCTCGCAAGGATCTGACCACTGGAACTTGACGTTCTTCTGAGTCAATCAGGTCATAGGGGATGTAATATATGAAAATCCTTAAACAAACTGTCTGTTATAGCTAGCCAAACCCAAGAAACTCCTGATATCTAATGGAGAAAAAAGGTGGGCCACTTTCTTACCACTTTGGTCTTTTGAGGATCTACCCTAATGCTATCACCGGAAATGATATGACCAAGGAATGTTACTGACCTTAACCCAAAATTCGTACTTACTAAATTTGGTAAATAACTGATGATCTCTAAGAGTCAAAAGTGCTATTCTGATATAGTTTGCATGATCTCGCTCAGTACGGGAATGTAACGCCCTAAAATTTCATTTTGAGACACCACACGGTGCTTAGGGCTATCCATAGCCCCAAGCTAACCCTCGGAGCCAGACACTACCGCAAGGAATTCAATTCAACAATAGTCATACACAACAAAGAGATATACCACATCGGGTTCAAGAGAAATACTAGAGAATACAAGACTGTACAACCAAAATATATTGAATATCTGTGCACACCAACCCTCTAGTCTGACAAAGCCTCTATACATCAAAATCAATGAGCCATTGGTACAAACCCCCAACTGACTCAAACAGTATTGAAAGCCATAACAACAGAATGATATCACCAAAAATATAGACACGGTCCTTGAACCATGAGGACTCACCACTACAGGAACATAGTTGAGGCACTCAAATATCACTAACGCGGCTGCGGCTGAGTACGTGAACCTACATTATGAGAAAATATAGCCCATAGGAAAATATGTGGGTCAGCACTTTGGAATGTACTGAGTATGTGGGGGTGCATGCAACAATGCAAATATCATCATCAATTTCATAAAAATATGCATATGTACAATGATGGCTCACTTGGCATGAGTTAGATTGAAACATATTTTTCATAATCTCATAGTAAATAAATCATATGATAAGAAACTCAAAATCATCATAAATAACTCAAATCTTTAACTCAAGACTAGAAGTGACTCGGTAATTCTAGAAACTCAACTCTTATGGACATGGGAGGTTCTTATAACTGACATAAACCATATGAACTACATGGAGTCCAACATTTTGCCCTCCTAAGGAGAGAACCCCACATTGGAAGGAGCGTCGTACTCTTGCTAGGGAGTACAACCTAAATTTAGTGATTAGAATCTCATACTTAGCCTTTGGCCAACAATTATCAATATCAATCCTATGGTGGAACGTAGTTTTGGGGAAATACCACATTTCCCTCTCGGTGCTAAATACTACTCCCAGACACAAGCTTAGAACGCATTAGCAAAACCACCCCAAATATCACAAGGGTCTATCATGAAGACCAAATCAAATCTCTTTCTTATTTATCAAATCATAATCAATTTGTGGATTCCTAAATCGACTCAAATCAAATCAATCTTTCTCAATATCAAAATGTGTCAATTCATTAAATCATGGTAACATCAATAACTTTGAAGAAATATCAAGACTCATTGTAATAACTCAATCTCACGAATCAATATACTCAATAATCCAATTTGTCATGAGGAAGCTTAAAGCTTGACACATATATTGAAAGCACTAGAAATATCAACTCATGGTAGAAATATGAAACTCACAATATTAATATCGTCATAACTTGGGAATAGTAAAATAATCATGTATAACAAAGCGTGAACAATTTATACTCTCATAGTCTCATGATGAAGTAATTTAGGTATAAACCCACTTGCAAAATCATATAAATTCATGATAGAAATCAAAGCCTTGAGCACAAGAACAAAAGAATTGCTCTTGTTCAAAACCCCACATACCTTAATCTTTGAACTTGGATGAATTCTAGTGCTTGAGGCACTATCTGCACTTATAATAAATGATTCTCGAAACTCACACTATGAGAAACTTGATTCTTGAAGAAATCTTGAAGATTTATGGATGATTTTTGAAAGATTAAATTTCCTTGGTTGAAACCCTAATATATGTTCTTAAGAAAATTGCATGAGTGATTGAAGAAATTATGGTTTGGATGGAGATTTTTATATTTGTATAGGTCTCCAAAAGATGGGAAAATAACATCCCTTAATTGCTGAAAAAATAGCTGATGAGATTTGTGACAAGTCGTCACGAAATGTCATCACAAAAGGGTGAATTTTATGATTTTCTGCTTGAGGTTGACGACATTGGTGATAAGTCGTCACACTTGTGATGACTTGTCACAAATGTCGTCACTGGGGGTGCAAATTTATCTAAGACTGACAACATTGGTGATAAGTCATCACACTTGTGACGACTTGTCACAAATGTCATCACTAAATTTTCCAGCCTAACATGTTGGAGTAAAATGGGCATAACTCTTGGTTCTACTACCGGATTTGGGTGAAATTGGTATAGTTGGAAAGATAATTCTATTATCTATCTTTTGGTAGGTTATGATCTCAAAAATTCATATTATAATGAGAGATATGCTCATTTGAAGTTGCATATGGCAATATTCTTCCCAAGAATTCAATCGGTAAGGAATGTTTTGATTCACCTAATCGCTAGGACATCTTTGACGCCTTAATACACATCACCCTTGATCAGAAAACAAATAAAGCACTATAATTTATTTCTCATGAGCTTGAGTCATGGTTGCATTATTGGTTAGAGTCTCGAGGTATTACAATATCTCCCCCTTGGAAACATTCGTCCTCGACTGGTGCCATATAGGCCTAGAACAAGAGAAAATAAGGACATATAGCTGGAACAATTCACTCAAAGGGCTTACTTCACTCTATACCTTCAAATACTATAAAAAATGCATGAATTCGTGATGGAAGTAGACACACATCTGAATCTTTAATAAGAAGGGGGCGGAATTAAGAAAGAATGGTACCTTCTGCTCGCTCCGAACTCAAAAAATAGAGGTGAGGGTACTTGGCTCGCATATTTGCTTCGGCTTCCCAAGTATCACCCTCAATAGATTGATTTCACCAAAGTACTTTAACCAAAGGTACTTCTTTATTCCTTATCCAACGGATCTGAAAATCCAAAATCTCAACCAGAATCTCCTCAAATGAAAGGCTATCCTAAATATCTAAGCTTTAGGAAGAATCGACAACGACAGAATCACCAATACACTTCTTAAGCATGGAAACATAAAATACCAGATGAACTCTAGACAACTCTGCGGGTAACTCCACCTCATATGCTGCTTTCCCAACATGGCTCAGAATCCTGTATAGACCAACATAACAGGGACTAAGCTTTCCTTTCTTCCCAAATCTCTTCACCCCTTTCATGGTTTAAACCTCTAAGTACACCAAATAATTAACATTAAACTCAAGATTTTTTCTTCTCACATCTGTGTATGACTTCTAACGACTTTGAGTGGTCTTCAATCTTTCTCAGATCAACTTAACTTTTTCCATAGCCTCAAACACAACATCAGGCCCAATCACAGCTGTTCTCCTACTTTAAACCAACCTATAGGTGATCTACATCTTCTCCTATACAAAACTTCGAACGAGGCCATCTGAATACTAGTATAAAAATTATTGTTATACAAAAATTCGATTAATGGCAAGTGCTTATCCCAACTACTTTTAAAATCAAGCGCATATGCCCTCAACATATATTTTAAAGTCTGAATGGTCTGCTCAGCCTGACCATCTGTTTGCGGATGGAAAGCAGAACATAGACGAATTTGGGTACCGAGACTCTTCTAAAAAGATCTTCCAAAACTGGGAAGTAAACTGAGTACCCCTATCATAGATAATAGCTAAAGGAACTCCATAAAGTCTAACTAATTCTTGAATATACAATATAGCATAATCCTTAACTGTATAAGATGAATACACTAGCAAGAAATGAGCTGATTTAGTCAACCTGTCTACAACAACCCAAATTGAATCTTGACGACGATGAGAAGGATGCAAACCAATTACGAAATCCATATTCACTTCTTTCCACTTTCAAGTAGGAATACTAAACTCTTGCATTACACCACCGGGACTTTGGTGCTCTACCTCAACCTGTTGACAAGTAGAACAATTTTCCATAAATCCTGTTATGTCTTTCTTCATACCGTTCCACTAATAGATTTCCCGCAAATCGCTGTACATCTTAGTAGCATCGGGATGAATAGAATATCGTGCACCATATGCTTCAGCCATAATTCTCTACCTTAGATTATCAACATTAGGGACACACAATCTACCCTGAAATCTCAATGCACCATCTCATCCTTAGGAGAAAACCTCTACCTTTTGGTCCTTAATTGACTCCTTCAGTTCGACCAAACTCGGATCCCTGTCTTGCTTCTTCTTTACCTACGAGACCAAAGAAGACTCAGAAATACTCTAAAATAACATTCTCCCTTCGGCGGAATCAAGCAATCTAACTCCCAACCTATCCAAATGATGCACATCATGATCTAATTCTTTGTTATCATTCTCTACATGAGCTACACTACCTATAGACAACCTGCTAACAGCATCTGCCACAACATTGGCCTTTCCTGGGTGATACAATATACTCATATTGTAGTCTTTTAGAAACTCTAACCATCTTCTTTATCTAAGATTTAACTCCCTCTGAGTAAACACAAATTGTAGGCTTTTGTGATCAGTAAACATATCTACACGAACACCAAACAAATAATGTCTCCAGATTTTCAAAGCAAAAACTACTGCTTCTAATTCAAGATCATGGGTTGGGTAATTATTCTCATCAGGCTTCAGCTATCTAGAGGAATAAGTCATAACTTTACCCCTCTGCATCAACACACAACCCAAACCAACTCTATAATCGTTACAATATACCACAAAACAATCAGTACCAATGGGTAAAGATAACACTGGAGCTGAAGTGATTCGAGTCTTTAACTTCTAAAAAATCTTCTCGCAAGGTTCCAACCACAGGAACTTCACATTCTTTTGGGTCAACCAGGTCATGAGAGACACAATGAAAGAGAAGCCCTCAACAAAATGATGGTAGTAACCAGCTATACCCAAGAAACTCCTAATGTCAGATGGGGAGATGGGTCTAGGCCAATTATTTACAGCATCTGTCTTTTGGGAATCGACTCTAATGCCTTCAGCGGAAACAATGTGACCTAGAAAACCAACTGACCTAAGCCAAAATTCACACTTGCTAAATTTAGCAAATAATTGATGATCTCTAAGAGTTTGCAATACAATTCTAAGATGGTCGGCATGATCATCCTCTCTTTGGGAATACACAAGAATATTTTCTATGAATATAATGACAAACTTATCAAGATATTGCTTGAAAACTCGATTCATGAGGTTCATGAAGGTTGCTGGAGAATTGGTTAACCCAAAGGAGATGACAAGAAATTCAAAGTGACCATAACAAGTTTGGAAGGCTATCTTTGGAATATCACACTCTCTCATTTTAAGCTGATAATAGTCGGGTCTAAGGTCTATCTTTGAGAAATAACTTGCATCCTGTAGATGATTAAATAAATCTTCAATTATAGGAAGAGGGTACTTGTTCTTGATATTTACATTGTTGAGTTGACGGTAGTCAATGCACATATGCAATGTACCATCTTTCTTATGCACGAATAGAACAGGTATACCCCACAGGGAAACACTGGGTCTGATAAAGCCTTTGTCTAAGAGATCATTGATTTGCTCATTCAACTCTTTAAGTTTTGTGGGAGCTATACAGTATGAAGGAATGGAAATAAGCTGAGTGCCGGGAAGGAGATCAATCCCAAATTTTATTTCTCTATCAGGTGGACCCCTGAGAGATTTTCTGAGAAAACATCGGGAATCTCATTAATAATGGTAACTGACTGAATAGTCGGAGCCTCAAACTTGAAGTCTTTAACTCGAACTAGGTGATAGATGCAAACCTTGGAAATCAACTTCCTAGCTTTGATGTAGGATATGAAATGGATCTTCGAAGTTACAAAACTCTCAGACCACTCAAAAAGGGGCTCGTTAGGAAACTGAAACTTGACTACTCGGGTATGACAATCTATAGACGCATAGCACGAGTGAAGCCAATCTATACCCAGAATAACGTCAAAATCAACCATAACTAGCTCAATCAAATAAGCATATATGACCCAATAAAGGACAATGATAGGACACTTCTTATACACTCGCTTAGCAATAACAGATTCTCCTACCAAGGTAGAAACCAAAATAGGTTCAGGAATCCGTTTAGGGTCCATCTCGAAATTTACAGCAACCAGAGCTTTCACATAAAAGAAACTCAAACCTGGATCCATTAATACATACACATCGAAATGAAAGACACAAAGCATACCAGTGAAAACATCTGGAGAGTCCTCCTGCTTCCGGTGAAGTGGTATAGCATAGAAGCGATTCTAGTGCTAACCACCAGCAGTACTAGAAGAAACGCCCTGAAGAGGAACTGAGAGGACTACGGGAGCGGGAGTACTGGTAGCCTGACTCTGAAGATGAGAATTTTGATGCCCCTATCTAGCATATAGACAATCTCTAAGTCAGTGTCCTAACTTTCCACAACCAAAGCAACCCCTATGATAAACAAAACACTCACCAAAATGATCTCTACCAGATTTGGCACATGAAAGAGGACGAGTCTATTACTTACACTTTCCTAAGACCTAGATGGGATAGGCCTATTCCCCTGCTCCTGCCTACTTCTAGGTATGGTACCACTAATTGAGGAATGTGCGGGCATAAAAGGACAGCCCTGGAATTTAGGGTGGTTCCCTCCACGGAATCTGGACTGACCAGATCCCTACTGCTCTGATCTAACTCTTTTATTACCTCTTACTCTCTCCCTCTATTTTACCTTATCCGCTTCAATCTTTTAGGCATGTATCATCAACTGAGAAAGGTCCATCTCCTTATTAAATAGCAGATCTATACTTTTTCACAATGTAACTCGACACAACGGTCACGAACTTACTCATGATGGTCCTCGAGTCAGCCATCATACTAAGAGCATATTTGGATAACTGATTGAATCTATGAAAATACTCATTAATAGTCATGAAGCCTTATCTCAAATTCATGAATTCTGCTATCTTTGCTTCTCTCATCTAAAGAGGAAAGAATCTATCCAAAAACGTAACTTGGAATAACTGCCAAGTCATGGGAGCTTCATCCTTCTCTCTACTCATCCCCTATATCTTCACCCAATCATATGCAATATCTTTCATTCGATAGACAGCTAATTCAACACTCTTCTCCTCAGTCACATCCATAATTTGGGTGATCTTTTTCACTTTATCCAAGTACATCTGTGGGTCTTCACCTACTTTTAACCCATAGAACTCAGGCGGATTCATCCGCATAAAGTCATGAACTCGAGCTACAGAAAAATTATTCTCTTGCAGAGCTAAAACAGTAGCCTAGATGTTAGCTTGAGCATTGGCGGCAACTACCTGGGCTAGCGCCTGAAAAGCTGCCTAGAATTCTGCATGAGAGACATGCTCGTTCAAAGGATCAACGAGTTGAGGTTGCTCATTTTTTCTATGAGCTCAGTGACGAGGTATTTTCTGTTATTAGAGAGCATGAGTTAATCACTGATAAAGTGGTTATTATAGGCACGATAAACTTTAGAAAGAAAGAAACAACTTTTTCTAAAACGTTTTGTAGCCTCTTGCTCATAGATATGGTGCTCTACACACCGATTATCAACACTCTACATAACGCGGCTTGTCAGAATCCCTAGGACTCCTTAAAACTTAGGATCTGATACCAAGCTTTGTAACGCCCCAAAAATTTTTTTTGAGATGCCATACGGTGCTTAGGGATACCCGTAGCCCCAAGCTAACCCTCGGACCCAGAAACTACCTCAAGGAATTCAATTCAACAATAGTCATGCAAAACAAAGAGATATACCACATAGGGTTCATGAGAAATACTAGAGAACACTAGACTATAGAACCAAAATATATTAAATGTCTGTACACACCAACCCTCTAGTCTGATAAAGCCTCTATATATCAAACTCAAAGAGCCATTAGGACAAACCCCCAACTGACTCAAATAGTACCAAAAGCCATAACAACAGAACGATATCACCAAAAATATAGACACGGTCCTCGAACCATGAGGCCTTACCACTGAAGGAACGTAGTTGAGGCAATCAACTATTGCTAACGCAGCTGTGGCTGAGCACCTGAGCCTACATTACAAGAAAATATAGCCCATAGGAAAATATATGGGTTAGCACTTTGGAATGTACTGAGTATGTGGGGGTGCATGCAACAATGCAAATATCATCATCAATTTTAGAAAAATATGCATATGTACAATGATGGCTCACTTGGTTTGAGGTAGATTGAAACATACTTTTCATAATCTCATAGTAAATAAATCATATGATGAAAACCTCATAAATCATCATAAATAACTCAACTCAAGACTCAAGACTCGGAGTAACTCGGTAATTCAAGAAACTCAAATCTTATGGATATGAGAGGTTCTTATAACAAACATAAACTATGTGAGCTATATAGAGTCCAACGTTTTCCCTCCTAAGGAGAGAACCCTATATTGACAGGAGCGTCATACTCTTTTCAGGGAGTACAACCTAAATTTAGTGATCACAATCTCATACTCGGCCTCTGGCCGATAATTATCAATATCAATCCTACGATGGCAGGTAGTTTTGAGGAAATACTACATTTCTCGCTCGGTGCTAAATACTAGTCCCAGACACAAGCTCAGAACGCGTTAGGAAATCCACCACAAACATCACAAGGGTCTATTATGAAGACCAAATCAAATCTCTTTCTCATTTATCAAATCATAATCAATTTTTGGATTCCTAACTCGACTCAAATCAAATCAATCTTTCTCAATATCAAAATGTATCAATTCATTAAATCATGGCAACATCAATAACTTTGAAGAAATATCAAGACTGATTGTGGCAACTCAATCTCATGAATCAATATACTTAATAATCCAATTTGTCAAAAGGAAGCTTAAATCTTGACACATATCTTAAAAGCACTTGTAATATCAACTCATGGTAGAATATGCAATTCACAATATTAATATCAAGTTATTACTTGGGAATAGTAAAATAATCATGTATAACAAAGCTTGAACAATTTATATTCTCATAGTCTCATGATGAAGTAATTTGGTTATAAACCCACGTGCAAAATCATATAAATACATGATAGAAATCAAAGCTTTGGGCTCAAGAACGGAAGAATTGATCTTGTTCAAAACCCCACATACCTTAATCTTTTAAATTGGATAAATTCTAGTGCTTGAGACTCTATCCGTACTTGTAATAAATGATTCTTGAAGCCCACACTATGAGGAACTTGATTATTGAAGAAATCTTGAAGATATATGAATGATTTTTGGAAGATTAAGTTTTCTTGATTAAAACCCTAATATATGTTCTTAAGAAAATTGAATGAGAGAATGAAGAAATTAGGTATGGATCGGGATTCTCATATTTATATAGACCTTCAAAAGATGGGACAATACCAAAATACCCTTGCAAAAATATCCCTTAATTGCTAAAAAAATAGCTGACAACATTCGTGACAAGTCGTCATGAAATGTCATCACAAAAGGGTAGATTTTATGATTTTATGCTTGAGGTTGACGACATTTGTGAAAAGTCGTCACACTTGTGACGACTTGTCACAAATGTCGTCACTGGGGGTGCAAATCTGCCCAAGGCTGTCGACATTGGTTATAAGTCGTCACACTTGAGATGACTTGTCACAAATGTCGTCACTCAGTTTTCCAGCCTGACATACTGGAGTAAAATGGGCATAACTCTTGGATCCAATACCGGATTTGGGTAAAATTGTTATCGTTGGAAAGATAATTCAATTATCTATCTTTTGGTAGATTATTAGCTCAAAAATTAATCGTATAACGAGAGATTTTCTCATTTGAATTTTAATATGGCAATATCCTTCCCATGAATTCAACCGATAAGGAATGTTTTGATTCACCTAATTGCTAGGATATCTTTGAGGCCTTAATACACATCACCCTTGATCAGAAAAAAACCAAAGCACTATAATTTATTTATCATGATCTTGAGTCATGGTTGCACAATTGGTTAGAGTCTTGGGGTGTTACAATAGACCAGAATATCATCTATGAAGACTATGACGAACATGTCCAAGTACTGCTTAAACACGCGGTTCATCAAGTCCATGAAAGCTTCTGGGGCATTGGTAAGACCAAAGGAAATAACTAAAAAATTAAAGTGACCATATCTAGTACGGAAAGCTATTTTTGGGATGTCACATTGTCTAACTCTGAGCTGATGATAGCGAGATCTGAGGTGTATCTTAGAGAAATAACTGGCATCCTGAAGTTGTTCAAAGAAGTCATTAATTCTGTGAAGAGGATACTTGTTATTAACTGTGTCCTTATTGAGTTGACGGTAATCAATGCACATTCTGAGAGAACCATCTTTCTTGTCCACAAATAAGACTGGTGCACCCCACGGGGAAATACTAGATCTGATGAATCCCTTAACTAAGAGATCCTTCAACTGTTCTTTCAATTCTCTGAGTTCTGCTGTTGCCATTTTGTATGGTAGAATAGATATAGGCTGAGTATCTGGAAAAGGATCAATGTCGAAGTCTATTTCCCTTTCGGGAGAAATTCCTGGAAGATCTTTGGGAAAGACATCTAAATATTCATTCACTACTGGGACTGATTCAAGGTTGGGAGTTTCGGAACTAGTGTACTTAACTCAAACAAAATAATAGAACATCCTTTAGATATCATTTTTCTTACCCAAAGGTAGGAAACAAGATGACCCCTAAAAGCGAATACACTACCCTTCCACTCAAGGATGGTTCATTTGGAAACTAAAACTAGACTATTCTATTTCTGTAGTCCACTGTGGCATAGCAGGAATGAAGCCAATCCATACCGAAAATGACATCAAAATCATTCGTGTCTAATTCAACTAAGTCTGCTTAAGTGACTTTATGAAGTATCATAACTGGGCAGATCCTGTATACCCACCGAGCTATGATGGTTTTGCCTACTGGGGTAGAGACTGAGAAGGGATTTTTTAAAATTTCAGAACTGGTTCTGAAATTAACTACTATATAGGGAGTAACAAAAGACGAGGAAGCTCTTGGATCTAGCAAAGCATAAACATACACATGAAAGATCTGTAATGTACCAGTAATTACATCTAAAGAATTTTCCTAATCTTTTCAGGTCTAAAAAGCATATAGTCTATTTGGGTGTTGCCCACTAGTAGCACTGGTGGTGGCACCCTACTAATTCGAAAAACCAGACTGAGCTGAGGAGCGAAGATGACTCTGATAACCTGATTAAGGGCTGTCTCTGACTCTGTGTCCTGGCTTGCCATAACCAAAATAGATATCGCTGTCAGCTCTGCAAGCACCCTTATGGTTCTTACCATAAGTCTAACAAAGAGGATTAGTTCGGGCATTGATAAAACTACCCTACTACTTAGAGCCTAGCACTCTATCTCTGAACTTAGGAGCTGGAGCACTAGCTGAAGAAAGAGCTGGAATCGACGACTTAGGACCAAACTGAGAACGGTTTCCTCCTTCTGATTTAGGCTGACTAAAATTTAAGCTACCTATCCTAGCTTTCTTATTTAGCTTTTCTCTCTACTTAATCTTCTGCTCCTCTATCTGCTGAGCATGGGTCAAAAGTCTGGCTAAAGTCATGTCACTATTTAGCATAGCTGATCTGTATTCATTAACCACACTATTATTTACCCCTGAAGCGAACTTAATCATCTTGGGTCTGTCGTCTACAACCACAGGAGGGCCATATCTGGCTAATTGAGTAAACTTTAGAGAATACTCTTTCATCGTCATATTGCCCTACCTGAGGTTGGCGAACTCTAGCACCTTAGCTTCTCTAAGATCTTGAGGAAAAAATCTATCTAAGAATGCACTGACAAAGTCCTCCCACTATATAGGACCTGCATTATCTGACCTTTCTGATTTCCACTATTTGAACCAAGTATGAGCCATATTCTGTAACTGATATGCAGCTAGCTCAGCACTCTCAATACTAGTCAGCCCCATGATGTCTGTCACCTTCGGCACCTGATCTAGGAATTACTGAGGGTGCTTATCTACTTTAGACCCGTGGAAGGACGAAAGATTCATTAGGGTGAAGTCCAAATCCTAGCTGCAGCTGAGTTGGCCACTAGGTTGGCTGGAACGAGAGCTGATCGCTCATTATGGGAAGCTACTGACTAAGCAAGAGTGGTAAATGTGTTCCTAAACTTTGTATGAGAAACATGATCGCCCAAAGGTTCTTCGGACTGAGGGGCTGACTGATTTATTCTCTTAGGAGGCATATTCTGAAATAAAGTAAAGAAGAGGATTAGACTGGGAGATTGACTTGTGATTATGCTCACTGGCACGACATGAATACTGAAAGAAGGGAAACTGTTCCTAAACATATCATAGCCTCTTGCCCATAAATGTGGTGTGCAACACACCCATGCACAAAACTCTACTAGATGTGGCTTTCAGACTTCCTAGGACTCTATTGAACCTTAGGCTCTGATACCAAGTTTTTAACACCCCGATTTGCTCAATCGAAATGCTACATAGTGCTCATGACCCCAAAAGACCACAAGATAACCCAAGACTGATATCTATGCCTGTACACAACATAATATGTCATAAAAATACGGAAAGATGAACTGATAGGCTGTAAGGTTCAATACTGAACATAACTGAATAATAACAATAATGTCTGACATAGATTGGTATCTCGATACGAAAACAAAACTGAAATACTGAAGTCTAAAAAATATGAAAACTACGGTAGTCGTCTGAAAGCCTCTAACTGTCTGACTAAAGAGTTGATGGGACATGTCCCTAATTAACTCCGTTAACTAAAAACTGAACTGATATAAAAAAAATAAGATCACATCCTTAGATAATGAGGACTCACTGCTAAAACTCAACCCAGGAATGCTACTGCTGTTGTTGATTTGGGAGTCGTGTCTCTGAACCTATGGTGTAACATAAAAAGAAAGAACTATAGCGCAAATGCGTCAGTACAAAAGAATGTACTGAGTATATGTGTGAGGTAGGCTGAATACATAGGGCTTACATGCATATGTAATAATAATTGACTGACTAATATGAATGTGGGAGTGCACACATGAATACATAGTAATTAAGATCGTGAGAACATGATAATTGAATCTATATAATGATGACGTGAATTTACTGACATCTAGAATGACTGATATTGGAGTTATGACAACTGATATAACTGATAACTTGAGTTACTGTGTCTGATAGTCCTAAATTTGATGGAACTATCTGAGTTCCGTACTATGACTGAGTTGACGGTATCTGATAGTCCTGAAATCTAAAGAACTATCTAAGTTTTTTTACAAAGACTTATATTGAAACTGTGGGAGGTAGTATTTAACTGAGATGCCTCTGATAAGCCATTATGGCTGAATGGGGTCCAATCTGTAACCCCAATTGGAAGGGTGTCAATACCGCGCCACTGGTAAGGACAGGCTGTGGGTGACCCTCATCTGATAATGTCCCCTATACGAGAATAGTGGGGACCTTATCTACAGTGCTTATCCACCTCATTAAACCTCATTGATAGTGTTGATGTCTCAACCTATGCTGGCTATATAGTTCTGGAATGCAAGGATGACTGCTAAGGATCATTCTCTCAACTGATAGTGTATGTTCCCATCCTTGGGTTCACTCGGTGCTAATTTCTACTCTCATCAGAATGGACACTGAACATGATTTACTGAACTAAACATGGATTGAGTTACTGAATTTTGGTGACTGACGGAATATTATTGATATCTGACAACTGATTGAGTTCATGAGATCATGGAGATTTCCTGAGTCATAAGACTGTCTAAAGTCTAAGGATTATGGCTTGACTGAGAGTATCATGGAAACATGACATGGCTCTAGGTACACAACTAATGTTTCGGGTACAAGTACCCCCAAGAATCGATAGAAGAAAACTGACAAGGCATGAAATTCCTGAATACATGACCAACACCAAGAATCCGTAATACTTCTTGATCATAGGAATAGAGTTCATAATTCATAATGCCATAAATAAGGGATTTCATGCTTCACATCGTTATCATAGTCTTGATCATGGAAGGGAATGCATATAATATGTACATACTTGCATGATTTCAATATCATGAATGTTGCATAACACAAAAGTCAATACACAACAAGAGCATGGAAATTGTGTTTCATCATAAAAGTTAGCATGGACTTGTCATTTAGATACTATTGAGTCATAAGGAACATGATTCTACCATTCTAGCCATTTTATCAAACACCTTACATGCACACTTTATAGAATAGGTGAAATCATCAATTTAAGAATCTAAAACTACCCAAACGTATAGGTTTTCAATCAACAAACTCACATGTTTCATGGAAAGTCATCAAGACACCATCTTGAAATATAAATAACAACTATCAACATGAACATAATCAAATCAGAACAAGGAAATCACAATAGGTTATTTAAAATATGATTCTTGGACTCCACGAATGAAAGGGATCCGTGGATGAACACTACGTATACCTTAGTTCGTGATTTTGTGAAGATTGATAGAGAGATTCTTAAAATTTGACGATGAATTCCCTTGGAATTGAACCTTCTATGAAAATCCTAGGGCTTTTTGTTGAGAGGAACTTGAAAGAAGAGAGTGTATTTTGGGTGAAAAGTGGCTAAATCATGTGTTAAAGGGCTTAAATAAGGGTGTAAAATTTACCCTTTTAACCCTGGACGCATCTTGTAATTTCATTAAAAATTTCTCGAATTGAACCCCTGGTATGATGTGGCGCTATCATGCCATGTCACTGGAATTTGACAATTAGGAAACTGAGGGATAGCACGATGTGGAGCCATCGCATTGCCCCTTCCTTCTTGACCTAGAACTTTAGCACGACACGGGGGAAATTGAGACACTGGAAAAAGGACAATTCTGAATTTGAGTGGTGGCGCAACACGCCATAATCATGGAAACCTACTGGAAATTTCCAATATGGCGCTGTTTTACAATGGCAACTTGAAATAGTCATAACTTCTTACCCGTTTATCGGACATAAGCGAATCATATATTGATGGAAAGCTTATTGAATTTTCCACATGACAAAAAGTGAACATATTGAAAATTCCTCCTGAAATAATTATCATTCACTTTAAAAGCTAATACTAGGCATTCTTGGCATGAAATTGGCTAGAAATCTTCAGGTATTACAATGGATATAACACATCCATGTCTGTAATTGAAGATAAATCAATAAAATCGGAATCCTTGCTAGCTTTCATGCCTAAATTTTAAGATAAAGCATATAATGTGGTAAACTTCCTTGATGTTCAAAAACACTTGCAAAACTATTCTAAGAAAGAGTTAAGATAGTTATCTAGTGTCTCTATTGATGCCTTTCACAAACATGCTATTGAAAAGGTGTCTCTAACTAAAAAACTAAATCAAATTGAGATAGAGAATGTATCCTTATTCTAAAGGAATTCAAATCTTGAAGTAAAAGTTGCTAAGATTAAATATGAAAACAAAATTTTGAGTGACAAACTTAAAAGGATAACTTGAAAAGTGGAGTTAATAGTCTTAAAGAGAAGCTAAAAGAAGGTCAACCTAGAACCTTCTGCTTCTCTTGAATATAATAGGGAGCAAGAAAAGAATTCAAATAGCACTAAGAATGAGATAGAGAAATCCCTTTCTTTTATATTTCATTAGAGAGTCTTACTAAGCTATGTAGTATGAGATCAAATTTTGAAGAAGGTCTTGGATTTGACAAAACACTGCTTCATACAATCCTCCTACCGAACATGCATCTTTTTTAGGTAATTGGTTATGTACGTATTATGGAAAAATGGGCCACTACAAAAAAGTTGTTAAGTACTCAAATCATTAAGAGAAATTTTTTTTTTATCAAACCATCAAGGGACCTGGTCTCAAAGCAAAAAGACCAAAGCCTAAGTGGGAAAGAGAAATATTATCTAGCCTTTTACTTAAAGATACCCAAGCTCAGTGGTGGACCAAGGATTTAGGGGTCATGGGTTCGCAGGAGGTTCAAACACACATATTAACTCCAAAGTTTTAAAGTTCCACCTGAAATTCAAAGCACCTTGGTATCTTCTGCATTTCATGGGTGATTTTTGCATCTTATACCAATTTTTATGCATTGATTGTATAATTAAACCTTTTCTACATCAGGTTTAATGGGTACCAAAGCACTATATTCTTAAACCTAGGTTCTCCCCTGTCCAAGCTCATATGGGTTCCCAAATTTAACAAATGACTATGAAATGCATGTGGAAGTAATAGGAGACTGCCAACAAAATCAGAAATGGTTCACTACCGAAAACTGAATCTATGGAAACACAGGCAATACCGTTGCAGTAGATGAGTAAACCATTGCTACAGAGGTATTGCAACGGTTAACAAACCATTTCATCAGGTCCCATGGAGATAGCTCTACTACTATGATTTTGGTAACGGTTTCATAAACCGTTGCTATATATGGTTGTAGCAACGGATTTTACGATCACTACCGCAACACTTAGTTGACATCAATTGCAACAAAATAAACTATTGCCAAAGAATTTTATGCTATGGTTTTTATATCTATTGCAATAGTTAAATAAATGTGTTACACATCTCACTTTATACTATTGCAATAATTTTGTCGTTAATGCTACAGTTTTTTTAATAACATATAAACTCTATAGCAATGGTTTACAAAGGATTTCCATAAGGTCGTATCCAACGGTTTTTTATATATACCAATAGTTAATTATACTACAGCAATAATTTTATGATTAATGCTACCGTATTTTTCGACATATACAAACTCTATAGTGATATTTTAAATGAGTTAACACAACATTTACAAGTAGGTGCTATAGCCTTACTAGTTTCATTGAATTTTCTATAGCAATAGTTCTAAGTTGCTATTGCAATAGTTTAATTTGCTAGAAAAATATGTAGCCCTGCAATGACCAACTAATACATACAAATAAACTCAAATACATGATAAAAGCTATAATAAGAATCACAAAACTGTTATCAATGTTCATCATTAAAATTGTATATCCAAAATATAAGCTAGCCATAGTATTTAATATCCATAAAACTAGAAAAATAGCAAATTACGACATAAGTTTCATTGTGTTGTAGATTTCAAAAATGTCCTATAACAAGTTACAAAAACCATTTAAAATCTTCTTAACGTTATTCAATATTCTCATCATCCGCTTCTTCATTTTCTCCACCTACAAAATAAATTGTGCCATTAATAGTTGTCAATGTTCTCAATGTAAAATTGTTTCACATTGTTGTCGCAGTGAACTTGATCACCTTTTTCAAATGCAACTGCCTCAACAATACAAACCATAAGAAATAAAGACACTTCACAAGACTTTATCAAAATAAAATTGCAAGTAGTTACACCAAATCCACCATATCATTGGACTAAGTTTCCTAAAACTTTTCTAAATACATGTTTGACTTTAAACTAATCTACCTACAAATCCATGTATTTCTCTTATCCTTTTTTTAAAATAAAAGAATAAACAAATTTTATAATTCCCTCCTTGTAACATTATAAATACACAACTTCATTGAGACCTCTAACAGATCATTACAAATTTTAAGCTTTTATTAAAGCAAATGAACAAAACTGAACTGGAGACTTGTCTAAGTTGTCTTATTTTGGTTATACTATCACTACTGTCTACTTTTGCTAATGCAGAATTTCACAACTATGAAATTATTGTAAGTATCCATTCATATTTTTATCTTATAATTTAGAAAAAAAGGTCCAAAATTATCATGGAATACATATTTTTTAAAAAAACAGGTTCAAGAAAAAAGTGTAACAAGGATTTACAGAACCAATAATATAATCACAATAAATGGGCAATTTCCAGAACCAACCTTGACAATTTGAAATAGAGATACAATATCTATTACTGTCATTAATAGAGCTCGTTCCAACGTTACCATCCGCTGGTAACTATCTTTTAAATGACTTTTTATGTGTACATATATACATATATATATATATATATTTACACTGTCTATGTATAGAACGTAAGCTGTTCTAAAAATCAAAGCATAAACTCATGACTTATGGTTTTGAGTTGAATAAAATCAGACATCAAATGAGTATCAAATACTCATGTGATAGAGCGTGTACTTTTTTTCTATGAGCTAAAATCTATCTATATTAAGAGTATATCGATTTAATTTCACCACTGAGTCAAGGCAATCAAAACTGAATGATTAAGCTTAAGGAGAACAAATATCAGATTTTATATTAAGATAGATACATGATCACGTTAAATTAATATTAATGCTCCTTCTTCATTTTCAAAGGCAAGTGTACTCTCTCTTATAGTATGCTAGCATCAGGTAACTTTCTATCCATATGCAGTACATTGATACTATTGTTATCTATATAGTAGTAGTCCTATGTGACTTATAATTTCAACATATGCCTAACTAGTTATTGGTTCCACCTTAAGTCTATTTATTAACTGATAAGTATATTACTTAGACTAAAGCATCCACCAAATTATCTAACATGACCAAACTATCTAACAGAACTTTCCCTAAACAAGGTTGTATAAGCAAGAAACTACAGAATATAGCTACAAATCCTAGTGGATTACTTTGCATTTTTTTCCTTTATAGATGAATGTGCGCTTTTGTTTTGTTTCCGTTACTACCTGTTGTTTTGTTTCTACATATTTTTTCTTGCTCCAATATAACGACTATTTGTTTTGAGTTGCAGGTATATCCCAAACAACCTCTATACCTTGAGGTTGTGGCACTAAAGCATGAACGAATAGTAGCATAAGGAGGATATTCCAGAACATAATTTTATAGGAACTCTCGCATATAGTGCTTAGCAATATTTAATAAGTAGAAAGCTTCCCTAAACAAAAGTCAAACAACTACAATGAATATGTAGATGATAAGGTGGAAATTAGACTTCTACACAAAACCCCCCCAATAGTCGTTCTGATCACTGATTTCCCGCTTTTCTCTTGTCAATGCTTTCACGAAAAATAGGGAATAGTACAAAAAGAGACTAAAATAAGTAGAAATCATGTCATCATAAGAACCACACAAATGATATGCTTAATCTCTTAAGAGAAGTAAATAGTCCAAATGGAACAACAACATTCTATATGCTTAATCTCTTAAGAGAAGTAAATAGTCCAATAGAGAGGAAATTACTAATTTCATAATAAAGAATGGGGGAGGTACTATCTATTAATGGCTCTTTCAACAACCAGAACAAAGTATTTAACACTACTCAAATAATAGAGAATTTCACAAGCAAACTGTAATACCCCAAAAGTTTCCTAGCTTAAACTAACTCTCAGTACATGAGTTATCCATTATAAAATTTTTGAAACACTTAGTATATTTCAGTTTAGACCTCATCAATGTGTAGGAAATTCAGTTAGCTTTCCAACGATATAAAATTCACCCAAATCTGATTCTCGGGTGAAGAGTTAGAGTCATTTTTGTAAAGCAGTGCACCTAAATACATGTCTGCACGTCGTAGAGGCCAGCCGAATGGCACTTGGTATATTTCAGTGTTGTTCAGCGATATTGGCGCATCGCGCCAAGCCCTCAATTTAGAATTGTCCTTTTCCAGTGTTCCAATATGATCCCACCGCGTCGCGGTGAACTTCCAGGTCGCATTCCGCATAGCAATGTGATTCCACCACATCGCGCCTCCAACCACATTCCTAATTGTCAGTTTCCAGTGGCTTGGCACGATAGTGGTGCGTTGCGCCAGGTGCCCAAATTGGGTTTTTCAGTTATTAATTTATAGGTCATTCCATAGGTATTTGAGTCTTTTTTCACGGCCCTAATCAACCTAAACACGAAATCGATCCCTAAATGACCTATTATCTCATTATTTCCTCACTTTCTCTCAAGAATAAAACATTCTCTATCAAAGAGGCAAAAAATCTAGTTCAAGAAGTCAAGAACAAGCCTAAGAATTTCCTCCAAGAAACTTCAAGAAAGAATCTTCTAAGGTATGTTAGGTGTTCATTCATGGGATCCTTTCACCCATGAAGTCCAAGAAGATTTTTTCTAAAATACAAAGATTGTGTATTTATAAATTTTCATGATTTAGTAGAATTGAATTCATGTTTCATGTTGTTGTTGTGTTTTAATCCACGACTTAAATTACAAGTTCCAAGAATTGATCCTAGTATGTGTTGATTTACATGATATTCATGATAAACCCTTCAATTTTCAAGTTGGTTGTTGAAACCATGTCAACCCTAAGTGTTTATGATTTCATGATTTTGTTATGCCTCCCATGTGTTTGATACATTATCCATGAGAATGAAATAATGCCATTACAGCATGCTAATATGTCTTCCCCATTGATGTACAAGTTAATGCTTTACAAGTGTTTGATGACATGCCTCTATGAATTAATTATGACCAAGTGAAAATTGCTATGTTATTCAAGATTATGCTATACCTTTATTTTGACGTTATCGAGTCTTGAGGGTAGTTAATTTCCAAAAATTTAGTTGTTTACCTAGAGTCAGTGTCAGTTACAGAATAGTATCAGTCATGTCATGACTAGTAGTACTCTCAGTCAGCTACAGAACTCAGGAAAACTCAGTAAACTCAGTATCAGTCCAGTCCAGTCCAGTTCAGTATAACCAGTCCAGTGTCTTTCAGTTGGGAGTACGATTCAGCAACGAGCGAACCCAGGGATGGGGAAATTTCTATTATTGTAGGGTTTGAACCTTAGTAGCAATCCCTGAGTTATAGAACTACGTAGCTAGCATAGGTTGAGATGAATTCCGGCTAGATAAGGGTTGACATATCTCTCATGAGATTTCCTATTAGTGAGGGTTGACAAAATGTCTTCCTATTAGTTAGGGTTAACTCACAGCCAGTGTTAGTACCCATGGCAATGTATTAGCACCTTTCCAACTGGGGTTATAGGTTGGACCCCAAATCTATTCAGAAAAGGGTCATGTCAGTTAGATGATTACCTCCCACAGTTTTAGTTTCAGTTTCAGTCTCAGTTTAGAATTTAGATTAGTTTTATAGAATTAGGACTGTTAGACACAGTCAATCAGTATCAGTAATTTAGTTATTAGTAACTTCAGATATTAGTTACTCAGTTATCAAAACTTAATACTCAACTGTAGAAAAGCTCAGATACAGTATATATCTATGTGTGTCCACAGTATTGTATACGCAGTGTTTTCAGTAGTATCAATTATCCATGTACTTTTATGTCAAGTTTGTCTCTATCATTAAGTTAATTATTGTTCATGAATATGAACCCTTGCATTCAGTCTTACCTCATCAGGAATACAAGTACATTCTACGTACTAACCGCATACTCTTTCTTTGTGGTATGATATCTCTTATCATAGATTCGGACGCTCAGGTTCCTAACCGCACATAGATAGAT
Source organism: Capsicum annuum (assembly GCF_002878395.1). Taxonomy (NCBI): domain Eukaryota; kingdom Viridiplantae; phylum Streptophyta; class Magnoliopsida; order Solanales; family Solanaceae; genus Capsicum; species Capsicum annuum. The sequence goes on from NC_061117.1 coordinate 131,897,528, forward strand.
CCAGATTCAGCCAACAGTAGATTTAGTAGTGAGTCCTCATCTATCGAGGATATTCTTTTATTTCATTATTATAGTAAACTCAGTATTTCAGCAGATGGAGTTAGTTGGGGGATTGTCCCATCAACTACACTTTCAGACAGTTTCAAATTAGAGGCTTTTCAAACCAGTTTACAGACAATGTTTATTTTTATAGATTATTATTTCAGTTGATACACTTTATCAATATTTAAAGATTTTAAACCATATGGTATTTTAGCCTATTTTTCCATATTTATTATAGTATCATGTTTCAGTGCTCACAACAGATATTAATTATGGGTTAGCTTGTGGTCCTTCGGGACTGTAAGCGTGTAGCATCTGGGGTATAAAATTGGGGCATTGCACAAACAAAAGTAAAAAAAAAAGAAAAACTGAGGCAAAAGTAGAACAAGTAATTACCTTTGGTTTATTCTGATGAACAAGAACAAACACAAAATGCTAGCAGGTCAGGGTTAAGTTGTATATCCGGGTTAAGGCGTTGAAGTCTTTCTATGATGTTAATTGCAATTTGTTGTTGCATTGTACCCTTTTGTTCCTCAAATTTTTCTAGCATTCTTTGTTTCATCCTCTCTTCTATTTCCTCCATATTTTGGCCCAGCATCTCATCCAAAGAGGAGGCAGGATTTCCCAAATTATCTTTCAATGATGTCTTGGTAACTCCACGCCCATATAATCTTACAAAACCTGGATGCTCAAGTCCCATGAATGATGCAAAGACATCAACTAGCTCAGTACCATCTTCTCTTTCTTGAGTTTGTATTTGTTCCATTTCTGCCTGTAAATAAAATCTATGAGAAAGGATTTAATTAAATATAACTGAGTCAATAATTAAAATCAAATAAACTATCTCAGTAAACATTAAATTAGAAAATGTCATAAAATTTTACAAATTATGTCGCCACATGATTTCTTCTAGGTTCGATTCAGTTTCCTTGATCGAGTAGCCACAAAGAAGTCTTTGCTTGACACAACACCATCAACTTTTTTTTTCTTTTTTCTGATAATATGAAACTTAACATAATAATCTGTCCAAGTAAGGTAACGATTTCATATTTAATTAATAATTAGAGAAAACGTCAAACCTCGTGTATTAATGCAAAACTTCTCTTGCAAACGGTTTGCAGATATCTCAACTTTTTTTGATTCTCCTTGTTAGTCTGAGATGTTTTCTGCAATTTTATATCATCATTATATATATAAACAACACCAGTATATCATAATATTAAGTTACTATCCAGCAAGGACCTGTGACAATGACTTTCTAAATATGACAAAAAATATAATTTTTTTTGAAAAACAATAAAACATAGTGACATTTCTATCTTACTTAAGATTCATCAGAGTTTCAATAATCAAGGAGAACTTTAAATTCAACTTCTGAAACATCTTTTGGCCTTTTTTGCATTCGAACCTCATCATTGAGATACGAGAATAATGCTTACTCTTAAACCAACACTTATATGTTCTCCAAGCATCTTGAATTGTTTTTAAGGCCAATTTCTGTCCGACATTAGGTATGTCAGATTTCTCCTAAAATTTGGTTCAATGTGGTTAGTATAAAAAATATATA
>NC_061117.1:131902136-131972551 GCF_002878395.1 Capsicum annuum
GACTTCAGCATATTCCCTCAGCACATGCCGCCTGCATAGCTGACAAGGTTGCGGCCTAGTTGGCACGCCTAATCCTGGCGAGTGACAGGCCCCAAAACTTTGGAGCGTTACAACTACACTAATATTAGAATGTTAAGGCTTAAGTTAAAATAGGACTTAAAGGGTTGTAATGTAGGCTAATGGATGGGTAGGAACTATTCTGGCTAATAATTGTAACCAATCTCCCTAAGCGCTTTAATACATCTCACATAACATTAGGATTCTTTCCAAACAACCAAACTATCCCACATCCACGTCACACCTTCTTTTGTTTTGCCACATCTTTTTAAGATAGTTTTCACATACAATTGTATGGGAGTACTTTATATAAACACATGATTCAATTTTCTTTTTTCATTGCATCACTCCCACTCTCAATAGATAAGCTTTTTAGTACCATCAACTACTCTTTGGGACTTTACTTTCACCTCTTTTACTTATTAATTTTAGACTCCTTAACCTCATTAATTTTTCAACTAAAGCACCTAGGAGCTTTGGATCAAATTTAGGTCAACAAAGAAGGGACATAGGCTACATGTGGGGTTACCAATGAAAATAGGCTCAGGCTCAACGGGCTAGCTATGATTATGAACTAGGGTAGGTAAAAGAGAGTATAACAGTGCTATCAACTAGGAGATTGTCGGAGATGATATTTTGAAGGTGGTTCAGGCCTCTTTTGATGGAAGAACTTTGCCTAAATCTATAACTCAGGCCAACTTGGTATTATTGCCAAAGAACGAGAAAGTTGTAACTCTTTTTGGCTTAAAAGCAATAAGTTTGAGTAATTTTATTAATAAGATTATTTCTATAATCATTCATGACAGAATTGAAGGTGTTATTCGTAAGCTTATTTCTCAAAATTAGTCTGTTTTTGTTAAAGCAAGAGGCATCACTAAAATTGTGTTGTTAGCCCAGGAAATCATTACTGATATTAGGAAAAGGAGCAAGATTGTAAATATGGTAATTAACGTTGACATGGATAAAGGTTATGATAGGGTAGTGCGGAGGTTTCTAATCAATGTTTTGGAGCAGATGGGTCTTTCAAATACTTTTATTGATATGGTCTGGGGACTACTGGATAATAACTGGCATTCCACTCTGACAAATGGCTAATAAAAAGGATTTTTTCACTCCTCATGGGATCCTTTGTCTCCAACATTGTTTATTATGGTTGCTGAAGTACTTAGTATAGCACTGAACAAATTATTTCCCTACACTGATTTTAGAGGTTTTCGACTTCCTAAGTGAAGTGATCAGATTAATCATCTTGCCTATGCAGATGATACTATCATCTTTGCTTCTGCGGACAAGTTTTCTTTGCAGTTAATCATGCAGGTTCTTATGGACTATGAAATTTAATCAAACCAGAAGATTTCATGGACAAGAGTGCATTTTTCCTACATAACAAGGCTGCACATTCCTATTCCCAATTGGTGGAAGAAGTTACTGTATTTTCTAAGGGCAAATATCCTTTGAACTATCTGGGATGTCCAATAGGACATGGTAGGAAGAGGAAGATTCACTTCACAGAATTATTGAAGAAGGTTCAACATAAACTTTAGCTATTGAAAGGTAAACTATTATCTTTTGGAGGCAAAGCAATATTGATTAATAATGTGTTATAAAGCATTTCATATCGGCTCTCATGCCACCAAAGTTTGTGGTTCATGATCTCTATAGAATATTTTCTAAATTTCTATGAAATTCAATAGAGGTAGGAAGAAATAAACATTGGGTTTCATGGGCTGGTATCTGCCTACCAAAAGAGGAAGATGGTCTTGGATTCAGATCTCTATTTGATGCATCTAAAGATTTATTTTCAAAGTTGTGGTGGAATTTTAGAACTTAGAACACTATGTGGACTAATTTTATGTGCGTCAAGTATTGTAAGAGGCATATACCTCAAGTTGTTGAATGAAGAGGGGTATATCAAACATGGAAGTACATGTTACTAGCCAGAGACTATTTTGACCAATCAATTTGGTGGGAACCTAAATGTGGTCATGCTAGTATATGGTTTGATAATTAGAATAAAATAAGGATCATTGCAGCACTTGTTCCCCATTAAATAAGCAATTACTAGGGACTTGGGGATGTGTATCAATTGATGGATAGTAATGAATGGGTGGAAAGTATATTTTCTTAAGGATATTTTCCCAGCGGATTTGAGTGATCATATAGTGAGTAAGATTGGAAAATCTGGAGGGTCTAAGGATTACGGTAAGCCTTTGTGGTTGCCTCAAGCTTCTGGAAAGTTCATTATTGGGAGTGCTTGGGACATTATAAGGGAATCTGGGGTTGTGCAAAGAGATCTCAGATTTGTATAGAAAAAAGGCATACCTTTTAATGTATCCTTTTTCTTATGGATATTGTGGATGAAAAGGAACCCAGTAGGGGATTTTCTGGTTAATACAGGACTGGAAAAAGTAGTTATTTGTCTATGTTGTGAAACAACTGTTCATGAATCTTATGAACATCTACTTATCCAATGTTCTGCAACCAATAAATTATGGATTGACTTTGCAGTAGCTTCTGGAATTCAAGGATCAATTATTCAACTGAAAGACACAATTTACAAATGGTGGAATGCTAAGTGTTGCTCTAAACTTAGATCTTTGTTTATTGCTATACCTACTTTTATTTTGTGGAAAAACTACAAGAGGAGAAACACTATCAATAATGGAGGGAAGATGTCAAGTCATGGCATTAATTTTGAGGAAATAGGAATATATATCTTTTTGCTAAAGTATGGTATCCATCATTGAAAAACTTCCCAATAATTGACCTATGATTGTTATGATGCTGGAAGCTTATAAACCCTATATCTAGGAAATTGTGGTGAGTTGGAAAACCCCTGATAATGGGTGTTTTAAGTGTTATTCAGATGGAGTAAAAAGGGGTAATCCTGGCCCTAGTGGAGGTGATAACTATTTTAGAGATAGTGTAGGTGATTTTTTTATGCCAATTCTTTTGAGTGTGGTATTGTGACTAGTTTGGAGGCTGAAATGTATGCTCTTAAAAAAGGGTTGGAATATTATGTTAGTAAAGGTTTACTTCTTGTCATCATGGAAACTGACTCACTTATACTAAAAAAGATACTTGATGGTATATGGGAAGTCCCCTAGAAAATTGCAATTGATATTAAGAGAATTGAAGAGTTGGTGATGCAATTTCAGGTTCAGGTGGTGCATACACGCAGGGAAGGGAACAAAATGACAAATTTTTTTGCTAATGAAGTTTTTTGTTTTGTAGGTTATCAAAATAAAGAATATACATCTTTGCAGGATGTTACAAGGGAAGGAAAGGCAATTCTGGAATTGGACAAGCAATAAACTACTATAATAAAATTTGTTAAATGTCAAAATAGAAACTTTCAAACATGATTTCAACCATGGCAAGATACAAAATGGATCTCACACATCAAAAAGCAACTTACATACAGTGGAGATGGATATCAAATAATAAACAACAGACCACACAAATAGTAACAACAAAATTAATTCAATGTTGAACAGTAGGGTTTGTCTATAACAATAATGCATGCAATATGTTATGTTTCTTGAGATTGAATAAGTTTCATACATTAACACTATTGGGCGAATCAAATCAGCTAAACTAGTACCTTTAGTCAGTGGTCTCAGCTCCTTGTTGAGTTCAATCTGGCGAAGAGAGGGTTTAGTTGATTTGTCACACAAAATTTAGAGGTAATAAAGAGGCGGGTACGAATAACACTAATCTAAGGAGTAATAAACCAGATGTGGTCTAAGAGGAGTTGAAGGAGTCTTTCTATGGTGCAATTTCATGGCATTTGTGAGACAAATATAAATGCCCGAGATGAAATCACCCATGACTCAGCTTTTCACCTCCTCATAATTGTTTTTATTAGGTCAGAGTTTGTTCGTAAATTTGGCTAGTCTTCGGAGTAGCCATGGACAGATTGTAATGTATGAGGAAGATGACCCATCATCTTTCTCTAGAGTGTTCTATTTTCATTTACTTTTTTACAATTTTGTTTTCTTTTTTTAATTTCTATTTTACTTATCAAAACATCTAATTTAGGATTTGTCCAAATGGGACTTTGGTTTTTTGTACATAATTTTTAATTAATAAATGCCTTTCTAGGACCTTTCATTAAAAAGCGAATCACTATATTATCTTCTAACTCCACATTCTTTATTTTGCTTTCAATACACACGTGACAAGTTTTAGATATAAATATGTAACAAGGAATATACAAACAACCTTAATCACATGGCACTTTCTCAACTCAAGTGGGATCATCATAAACTCTAGACCAATCAATAACATGAATTCCATATTAAGCCAGTATGTCACAACAGTCATAAATATGAGACTAGGTGTCTCAAAAGTAGTCATTTAACACAATCAACTAGCTTTACAATATAAAAAAACATGCATCATGCAATTATACATAGCACAAACATCTTACTGATTCCTAATACAAAATTTTTAAATTTACTCATAAAAAAACGGATACTGGGTTCAAAGGGTACCCCGTGAAAAAGAACCAAAAAAAACTATCACAAGGTGGGTAAAGTGTTCACCTACTAGACTCTAACAACTAAAGAAAAGATAAATTATTTTGTAATTTTTACAAATTTAGGCACAAATGAGAAAACAACTAAGAATTAAATCCTATAGCATTACTTCACCCAAAACAATGGGAAATTTTTTTCACCCCACAATTAAAAACATACTTTGTCCCCAAAGTAGAATTTAAAAGTAAGGATAGAAATACTCCATGAAGACTCTAGGCCTCGCTAGTAGCATTTTTTAATATTTGTGAGGTCGGGTGTACCTCAAACCCAGTCTTTTCCATGCTCGTTAGCTTCGATTGCCAGTACTCTGCCTTTTCATCAATCTATGACACAAGCAGAAACAAAACTACATGAAATAAAACTAAAATACAAAAATAAAATACCTACCTTAATTTGGACTGCCCCCTAAGCAGCGCCTGATTTAGTGTCGGAGCACGATCTACATCACTACATCAACCATTTTCCTTTATTCTTTCCTTTCTACTCGAAGGTAATCTTCTCACTTATTTTTAATCCCTTCAGTGTGTACTCTCAAGGTCATCATCTTTCATAATAATATACTTTTAGACTCATCTTTAAACTTCACTCTTTATGTAATAATTGCTGGCTTTGAAAACTCCATGAGACTATCTGAAGAGGTCTTTTATGGTGTGATGTCTTATACACTTCCATAGATTTAATCATGCTTAAATCTTTATAATGGAAAGGTGGATTGAGTGGTTTGTAAACTTTAAGGACCACCTATTTATTATCCAATCGCATTTTGAGAGTGACCTCTCTCATATCAACCAATGCTCCTATCATTGCTAAGAATGGACTTCCCAATATGATAGATACTCTTTAATTTGTATCATAGTCCAGAACAATAAAATCAACAGGGATAATAAACTTACCAACCTTAAAGAGCATATCCTCAGTTATTCCTTCAGGCTAAACTATGGTCCTTCTACTATTTAGATCTCCACCGTGCATGGTCTAGGATTACCTAACCCCAGAGTATTGAATGCTGAAAAGGGCTTCAAGTTTAAAATTGCCGCCAAATCAATTAGAGCATGGACCACTTTACTATCACCAATTTGTATGGAGAAGGTCAAACTCTCTAGGTCGTTTGATCTCTCCAGTATCTTCGTCAGCACTATTGAACCACACTCTTCAGTCAGTGCCACTATTTCATTGTCCTACAACTTTGTATTATTAGTCACCACATCCTTCAAGTTTTTAGTGTACTTAGGCATTGCCTGTAAACATATCTAACAAAGGAAGATTAATATGAAGTTCTCTGAACGTGTTAAAGAACTTCTTAAAACAAGTACACTCTTTGGATTTTTTAAGCCTTTGAGGGAAAGGTGGTGGTGGTCTTTCAGCAACATGCTCAACAACTATTATTTTAGGGTACTCATACTTCCCCAAATTTTTAGTATCATGAACTTTTACTCTCTTCTTTTCTGCCGAATTCGGTACTAGCTCTGTTTGTGCCTCTTTGTTTTTCTAAAGAGGCTTATCAATAAGATCTCTACCACTTATCAATGTTATTACCATGAATTGTTTTAGATTTTCTGTGGTATTACTTGGATATGATTCTTAGGGCCTAGTATTTTGTGCTTGAGCTAGCTTCCCCATTTGTGTCTCTAAGTTCTTTTGAGCCAATTATTGATTCTTTATCTTAGTAACTATCTGCTCTTGGTTGGTCAAGATTATCTTCAGTGCCTCTTCAATATTATCGGCCTATGTGTTGTGCTACTATAGAATAGCTAATTATGATTATTTCTACATGAAAAATTGGGTTAACTCTACCACTTGTGGTTGTATGCATTATCATAATTTGGATTTTGTGCATTACCTACAAAGTTCACGAATTTAGGATTGGCTCCACACAAGTTTGAAGAGTGACCCCTATTGCAATAAATCGCATACCGCAATGGGGTCTACTAAACTACACTCACCTGAGCTTGGGACCGATTCACACTCAATCTGCTAAAGGGAGTCACTATCTAATTTTCGAGAGTAGATAGTAAGGCGGCCAAGGCTATGACAGTATAAATTTCTATCATCCCTATAGGCTTTTTCACTACACCTCAAGATACATCATTATTCCAGTCAGGGTTACCTTGTGAAATGCTGTTCAATAAGGTATAGAGCTCACCATATGTGCTCTCTAGTTCTTGACCACCAGACGCCAAATCTAGCAAAATTTTCATATTACAATCAAGGGCTTCTATAAAGTTGAGAGAAAATACCTCATTGGACTGCTGGTGATGTGGAAAGTCCCTGAGAAGTAATTTAAATCACTCCCAAGCATGATACAAGTTCTCATTTAACCTCTACTTGAAACTCAATATCTCACTATTGTAACCTCACAGTCTTATCAGAAGGGAAGAATCATATAAGGAATTTCTGCTCTAAGTTATCCCATGTAGTGATAAAAGATGCCAATTCGGTGCTCAACCACTTCTTTACTTTCCTAAAAATTGAGAAGGGGAATGAAGTGAGCCTCACATAATTAGTTGACACTCTAATAGGTATGAATATATCACCATTCTCCAAGAAATTCTGCAAGTAAACCTGTGGATCTTTATGTGACCACCCGGTGAACTAACCACTCTTGCGTAAAAGTTGTACCATGTTCTTTTTCAACTCAACTCTAGCTTTAGTTGCTAGTCTATGGATAATGGAGGTGACATTAATTATGAGTAGTATTGCCATTTTGCGTACAGTCCAGCTAGTTAGTGGGTCATCATCTATAGGGGAAGGAATTGCCTCTTGTTCTTATTTAATTTCCATATTTGGTAAAAAAGTATTGTTTGTCTCCTCAGTTAGTGTAAGCGTTGCTCAGGTTTAGGATATGGATCAGCTAACTCTCTATCCCTTTCTAGCTTACTTCATTTAAAAACCTGTGCCTGCAAATTTCAAGGCAAAGATCAACTAACTAGAACTTAAGAAATCTTAAAGTAAAACTAAAACTATTATAGTTGCCAAAATACAAGTCCCCAGCAGTGGCGCCAAAAAACTTATTACCCATACACATACGCAAGTGTAATTGATCCACCCAAGTAATGTAGTAGCCTTATTAAAAGCCAAGCATCAATCCCACAGGGACTAGTGTTAAGAAAATATCATATTCTACTTCAACTATAAAGATAAAACAAGTTCTAATTTAAGCAAAGAGTTTGAGAGTTAAAAACTAAACATAAACTAAAAAATTGTGCAATGTAAAGGACATAGATAATAATTGGGATAAACCTAGGGTTTAGGATCTACTGCAATCCTACTTAGCTATATAACTTCGTTAGTTTAGTTAATTATCTTGGTTGCGGGTTCAATGGGTTGATAACATGATTATAGCCTTTTAAACTTCTAATCAACTATCTAGATTAGCCTCACAACTACATCGTTGAGAGAGGATACAAGTACTAGGCTAAAAACATTTGTATTTCTTTCTATAATGAACCAAATAGGGCGTATTAGGTATATTCCTATCCTAAACATAAATTATAACTTTAATTCAATGAATGATTACAGTCTTATCTTGCATATCCTATGTTCTATCTTATAGTTCCTCCTTTCAGGCTCATGATAGAATTAAGCATTTACGCTAAGGGGTCTGAATCCAGAAGATAGTCAACAAAAGGATACATAAATAAGAAATAATGACAAAAAACTATAACCAACTTAATTACATAGAATAAGCAATCATTTTCTTTGCCTTAACCTCGGAAAATGGTGTTTAGCCACTTATGGATATACAACAAATCATAATTATATAATCCCTATAATAATCCAAAAGAAAGATAAAGTTAAAGAATAAAAAAACTAAGTGAAGTCTTTTCCAGTGTATGTTAATCCCCATAAGTTGTCCCCAGTGCTTATAAAATAAGAGAAGTGTCCTATTTATAATTGACCAACTTTGCCGATTTGAACTTAGCTAGTATGCCACACAAATATTGCTCCATTGAGGCAGTGTGCCATACTGCTATCATGACCAGGTACTAGAATGAACTTTTTATAATGTATCCAAGGGGTGACACACCCTTATAAGGGTGATTAGGCGGCGTGGCACGCCAATGAGTCCATAAATTCCAGATTTCATCAAGCTTTGCTCATTGTGTTTGGTCTTCAAGACCTTGATGTATGGTTTTGTTTACTCTTCAAGAACAGATTTTATACCATCCATATATCAACATAATCATCACATCAATATTTCTATGACAATACACACCACTAATTGTAGCTTTAAACAAGATAAAATCACACAAGACGAACTAGAATAAAGTGTAGCGTCAGCTAAGAGTACTAGTCATCTTGTGTGAACTTTAATTGCATATTTTTCTTACAACATTGGTTTGTACACACCTTATAAATTATAGATACATAAATTAACACTTCTATTCTAATTTGTACAATTATTAGCTTATTATGCATGCAATAACTCCTTAAAACAAAGCTAAATAAGCATAGATAACAACCCTTAGATGCATAAATCCACCTAAGATCATGATGCCATTTTTAAAGAAGTGTAGGTACATTCAATTTTTAATCCAAATAAAGTATTTAGTTATTCTAGGTTGCTTGATCTCCTTCATATGGATCTTTTTGGACCTATAAAGAACCCAAGTCATGCAGAAAAGAAGTATATGTTAGTAATTGTTGATGACTATTCAAGGTACACATGGACTTTGTTTATAAGAAGTAAAGATAAAAATCTTAAAATATTCATGGTGTTTGCTTAACAAGTTCAAGTTATATTGGGAAATAAGATAGTAAGCATCCGATCAGATCATGAGACTAAATTTGAAAATGCCAGCTTTGATGAGTTTTGTACTAAAAATGGTATTAGTAATAATTTCTCATCTCCTCAAACTCCTCTAAAAAATTAAGCTGTGGAAAGGAAAAATAGGACTCTTGAATATATTTCAAGAATAATGTTGATTCCTAGTTATTTATGAAAAGGTTTTTAGGATGAAACAATAAACACGACATTACTCTCTAATGAATAGGTGCTTGATGAGGTCCCTTCTAAATAAAACTCCCTATGAACTGATGTTTGGAAAAAAACCTATGGTATCTTATCTTAGGCTTTTTGGATGCAAGTGCTTTATCCAAAAAAAATAGTTTCAACAATATTAGATAGTTTGATCCTAGAAGTGTTTGGATGAGTCCTTGGTTATGTTTTTTGGGATAACTAACGCCTTAGGGGAAGTTATGAAGACAATAAGCAAAGTGTTTTGGACTTATCTATATTATTTGATGAGTTTGTTCATCAATTATATCTTGTTGACTCTAAAAATGAGTCTGAGCAAGCGAGCAATTGATGTGTCATGGTTTCATGGAACTTTCGATACTTAAAATGAAGAAATTATGCATAAACTTAGGTATATTTATGCATATGATATTTTTGTTCAAGTGCTTTTAAAGAAAATAGGTCTTGACTCTAAACAAGTGAAAAATATCTAAAATTGGATAAGTTAGCTATCTGATGCCTAGCAATGGCATGAATAGTCTTTAAGAAGGGACCCAAGCTCCTGAAAGATGAAATCTAAAGTATTATCAATGAGTGTAATCTACAATTCACTAGGAGAGCTGATGAGTCATTACCTAACTCATCCTAAAGAAATAGTTTAATAGTCCCACATATTTGTAACTGACTACCGTGGAAAAAATACTTCCATTTGAGTCATCAGGATGGTTTACAAGTCATTACCAAGACTCATCATGAGCAAAGATAACCCAAGTCTTAAAAGTTATCAAAGTGTGTCACAGTAGCAATGGATAATCTCATAGTCCATTAGGAGTGTCTGTGAACCATCACTAGAGGCATTACTAATTTATAGAAAATCTGGCAATAAAGCCTCAACATTGCATAATGAGGCGATGCCAATCCCTAAGACTTGTTGCCACTTCCATTTCCATTGCCGACTTTATTTTCTAATTTCATAGGATAGGATTTCTTTTATATCTATAAATACCTTTATAAGTTTTTCTATTTACTTTATTAACTAATACTCCTTGTGAAGCCTTAGAACATACACATTGATTTGTTCTTGGATTTTGAAGGATTAAATTCATCTATTGATTAGTTGTTCTTAACTTTTCTTTGAGAATTAATGTTTTTTTGGATTTTATCTACTCAACTTCATAAGTTGAAAATTATGAATTTATATACAACTTTTAATTGTAGTCCACCAAGATTCAGTTGCTAAATCCTGAACTAGGATTATGGGAAACATGGTGAATGAACAATGTAGGCTAAGTACTAAGTGATTCTTGAATGATGTTTATGCATATATGGTTTTCCCTTTGTACAGATTGCTTTTTAATGTTTGCAATCGTTAAAACTCACCTTATTCTTAACTGTTGCACCAAGGGGGCAATGAATGGAGAAAGTGATAAAAAATTTCGATTTGAGGCAATGAACCCTCATCTAATAACTAAACCCGGTTGAAAATAGTTAATTTGGGATCAAAAGTAAGGGTTAGCAAGGAAAACATCCATAGGTAGACCAAGTTGCATGGTGATATTAATATATCTAGGGAACAACCAGTTAGGTGAACTTAACTTAATGATCTTGCATACTAATCACTAGGATATATGACTTATATGACACGCCTAATCTATTAGAAATCATGATGAACACAATCCTAGTCAGTTCTCTCGTTGATTAACTGTAATTTTAATTAACTATCCATTACTTAGTTACTCAGTGTCTATAATTATTATGTAATGACTTAATTTATGGTGATTCATGTGAAATATTTATTTTATATGATTTGACTATTTTATCCCTCTCCGTGGTTGCTTTGTGGTAATTCTAGGATTTGAGGATGGTTGGAATGGTTCCCAATCCATTTCGATGTGATTTATGTTAATTTATGGTTATTTTATGGTTATAAAGTCTCTATGACTTTTGTCAACATTTATTGATCTCTATGTCAGATGGCAAAACGAACTGCACCAGCAGATCTAGATCGTTGATTTTAGGTGGTTAACATAGTTGGTATGGTTTTATGGCTCTTATATTACATTTTGACCATTGGTTTGGAAAGTTATGAAATTGGATTTTGGGGGTAAGCTTTCTGAAAATGATGGTTTTTAAAAAATCTGATATCGCTTTTAAGTTCGTAGCATCAAATTTAATAGGATTGTATAGTTATTTGCATTCTCAAAATTTTGGATGAATCCCAAGGGATCTGCAGAGACTTGGAATCTTCCAAATCTTCAAATGGTGCACTAATTAAGTGGTATTTTGGTCACTTAATGTAATGCCCCGAGTCTGGTACCCGGAATGCCATACGATGCTCATAACTCTGAAGGACCAGAAGCAAACCCATGACTGATATTTGTACCTGAACACTGCATAATATACTATATAAATACGGAAATAAAGGCAGTAAGGTCGTACAGTTCAACACTAAGACATAATATCTGTTAAAATATAACATCTGGGTGGGGTATGAAATACCTAAAATAACCAAAACAACTGTCTGAACATGCTAGTCTGAAATGCCTTTAACTGACTATACTTTCTGAATAAGGAGTTGATGAGACATATCCCCAACTAACACCAACTACTGAAATAAACTAAGTAATGACATAATAAAGTAATGTCATGTCCTCGAAGGATAAGGACTCACTGCTAACTTTGACTGCTGAGACTTAAATGCTATTGATGCTTTGGAGCTCGTGCTTTTGAACCTATTGTATAAAAAACCATTGTACTAATACGTCAGTAAGTTTGAATATATTGTTATGCATGTGAGGTAGACTGAATGAAAAGGGTTCACATGCATGAACTATACTAATTGACTGAATAATGTGAACGTGAGAATACATGCATGAATACATAATAACTATAACTGAGTTTGTGATAACATGATTACTGAATTTGAGTACTGATAACATAAGATACTGATAACTGTATAACTGAAATAACTAATACTGAGCGACTATATCTGGTAGTCTAATTTCTAATAGAACTAGATGAATTCCGTTTTGTTCTGAGTTGACTTTATCTGATAGTCCTGAATTATGTAGAACTATCTCGGTTCTATTACTGAGACTAAATAGCTGTATCTAACAGTCCGAATCTGTAACTGAATCCGTGAAAAGTAGCCATCAAACCAACATTCCCTAAATAATGAAATATAGCTGAGTTGGGGTATAATTTGTAACCCTAATTTGAAGGGTGTCAATATCAGTCCACTGATAAGGACAATCTGTGAGTAAGCCTCATATGCAGGTAACTCTAGTGAGAATGGTGGGAACATCATATAACAGGTTAAGACACCTCACCTACCCTCATATAACAGGCTATGATATCTCAACCTACGCTGGCTACGTAAGGATTTCTTCTAAGAATCACACACTCATATAACAGGTGGGTTCCCATCGTTGGGTTCACTCGGTGCTAATTTCTACTCCAAACTTAATAGACACTGAACATGATTAACTGAACTGACTGGACTGAGTTAACTGAATTTTCGTGGACTGACAAAATACTATTGAGATTACTGAGTTTTTCTGAGTCATGAGACTGACTGAATTCTATGGATCATGGATGGACTGAGAGCATCTTGAAAACATGACACTGATTCTAGGCACACAGTTAAATTTTTGGGTACAAGTACCCCTAGGACTCGATGGGAAGTAACTGACTAAGCATGACTTTTTTGAATACATAACAAACATCAACAATCCATAATATAATAAGTTGGAGATTTCATGAATTACAAGTTCTAAAGCACCACAATGGGTACACATAAATCTATAATTCATTGGCTAAGACATTTCATCAAACACTGGACATGCATAAACTTGTACATGAATGGGAATTTCATATTATCGTACTAGTATGGAACTTTTCCTTCACATAGGCATTTAATCGAACACATGGGGATCATGCTTTGGTTATACAATCATCAACACATCCAATAATCATGGATACATTAATCAACATGTAAATTTAAGGTTTTATCATGATTATTATGAAAATCTGCATATACTAGGGTCAATCATTGGAATATGAAATTGAAAGCATGAATCAAAACCCCACAACATCATGAACATGTATTTCAATTCAAGCTAAATCATGAACATTCATAAATACACAAATCTTGGATTTTGAAAAGAGATTCTTGAGCTTCATAGGTGAAAGGAACCCATGAATCAACACATGACATACCTTGATTGTGAGTTTTTGAAGTCCTTGGACTTGAAGAACTTGAATCTCTTCGTTTCTTGAAGAAAGATTTGGATCTTGTTCTTGGGGATTAACTTTGAGAGAAAACCCTAATTTAATGTTGTAGATAGATAATAAACTTATGAGCCTTCATCTGATATTATTAGGTATTAGAAAGGGTGGTAAAAAACCAACTAGCCCTTTTTAAAAATGACTTAAAATAACTAAACAAAATTTCTGATGGTGGGTGCGATGGTACGTCTCACCTGGAAGAATAGGGTTTCACTGCCTCTTCTACGACAGCGTGGGCGACGGTCTATCGCTAGCTCGATGGTCCATCAGCATAAGTCATCACCCTTAGGCAGAATATGGTCTCACTTCTCCACTGCGACGGCTTTGGCGACGGTCCGTCGCTAGATCGATGGTCCGTCGGCCCTCACTGTTGCACCTGGGCAGTTTTGACTGCTTTCTGTATTTCGACCATAACTTTCTACCCCGATATCGGATATTTACAAAATGGGTGTTGATGGAAAGCTTATTAAATTTTCCACTCAACAAAAAGTGAAAATATTAAAAATACCACACGTATAAAAGTGGATTTCTCTTTCAAAGTAAGTTTTAACATTCTTGAGACGATTTCAAGCTAGGTAGAAGTACGGGGTATTACAATAACCCCCCTGGGAACATTCTTCCTCGAATAAGACTGATTGAGATGGGAGAAAGTATAGCTGAAGTACATACTGAGCATAAAAAACTAAAATATGTCTTCATGACTGACATTACTGATAAACTGAATATATATCATACTGAACATACATATCTCATGCATGAGTAACTGATTTATGACTGCATGACTGAATTATTGATAAGATGAGTTTCTCATCAAACTAAATATGCATATTTGATGCATGAATACATGACTGAACTGACACATGAATACATGACTGACTATGCAATGGTACTTAATACCAAGTTTATAAAGGAATTCTTAACATGAAATGGATACCAAGCTTGTCACTAAAATACGAACATGTAACTAAAAAGCTTAAGGAGAACAGTTACCTTGAGCTAGGTCTGAGTTGGAGAAGAAGAGGTGAGGATACTTGGTCCGTATGTCTACTTCTTCTTCCCAAGTAGCTCCCTCAATGGAATGATTCCACCAAAGAACTTTGACTAGAGGGACTTCTTTGTTCCTCAGTCTATGGGTCTGGTAGTCAAGAATTTTGACTGAAATCTCTTTATAAAAGAGGCTATTCTGAACATCTATGCTCTGAATAGGGACTACAACTGCTGGGTCACCTATGAATTTCTTGAGCAAAGAGACATGGAAGACTAGATGAACTGAGGGTAGATCTAAAGGCAATTCGAGTTCATAAGCTACCTTGCCGAAGCGACTGAGAATTTTTAATGGACCGACATATCGGGGGCTGAGCTTTCCCTTTTTGCCAAATCTCTTCACTCTCTTCACAGGAGAGATCTTTAGATAGACATAATCACCAATCTCAAACTCGAGATCCTTTCTACACATCTGCATAAGACTTCTGTCTGGTCTGAGCAGCCCAGAGTCTTTCTCTAATCAACTAGACCTTCTCTAAGGCATCAAATACTAAGTCATGCCCTATGATTGAGGCCTCACTAAATTTGAACCAAGCGATTGGAGATGTACGCCAACTCAATCAAGGCAAGTGGTCATCCCAACTACCCTTGAAATCGATTGCACACACTCTTAGCATATCTTTTAAAGTCTGAATGGTCATTTCTGCTTGACCATTTATCTGAGGATGAAAGGCTGTACTGAGATGAACTTGGGTAACAAGACCCTTTTGTAACACTATCCAAAAATGAGAGGTGAATTGGTACCTCTATTTGAGAAAATAGAAAATGGAATATCGTGCAATCTAACCAACTCTTTGATGTAGAGTTTGGCGTAATTCTCAGATGAATAAGAGGTATGGACTGGAAGAAAATAAGCTGACTTGGTCATCCTATCTATAATGACCCAAACTGAATCATGCTGGCGATGAGTACGAGGCAAACCTATCACAAAGTCTATGTTCACTTCTTCCCACTTCTAAGTAGGAATACTGAACTCCTGCATGGACCCACTAGGCTTTTGATACTCTATCTAAACTTGCTGGCATATAGAGCACATAGCCATAAAATCTATAATATCTCTCTTCATCCCTCTCCACCAATTGATCTCCCATAAGTTGTGGCACATCTTTGTGGCCCCTGGATAAATAGAGTAATGTACACGATATGCTTCTGCAAGAATTTGCTATCTTAAGTCATCTATACCTGGAACACACAGACGACCTTGACAATGAAATACACCATCTCCCCCTTGGGAGAAAACCTTTACTTTCTGATCCTTAACTGACTCCTTTAACTTGACAAGGCTGGAATCTCTATCTTGCTTTTCTTTTATCTCAAAAATTAAAGATGATTCTGAACTACTCTAAACCCATATGTCACCCTCTTCTAAATTGACTAAGCGAACGCCTAGTCTGACAAGATGATGGATTTCCTAAGCTAAATTTTTCTTACTGTTCTCCACATGAGCAATACTACCCATACACAATCTACTGAGAGCATTGGCCATAACATTGACCTTGCTCGGATGATAAAGGACACTCATGTCATAATCTTTCAAGACCTCTAACCACCTTCTCTGATGAAGATTGAGATCTTTTTGAGAAAAAACATACTGAAGGCTCTTATGATCTGTGAACACATCTACATTAACCCGTATAGATAATGCCTCTAAATCTTTAAAGTAAACACTACGGCTGCTAACTTAAGATCATGAGTAGGATAATTTTTCTCATGGGGTTTAATTTACCTAGATACATAGGATATGACCTTACCATGCTACATGAGGACACAACCCAAACCTACTCTGGATGCATCACAATAAACTTTGAACCCATTTGGACTGTCTGAAGAGCTAAGACTGGAGCTGAGGTGATTCGAGTCTTTAACTCCTGAAAACTCTTCTCATAAGGATCTAACCACTAAAACTTGACTTTCTTTTGAGTTAATCTGGACATTGGGGATGCAATAGAAGAAAATCCCTTAACAAACCATCTGTAATAGCCAGTCAAATCCAAGAAACTCCTGATATCTGATGGAGAGACAGGTCTAGGCCAGTTTCTTACTGCTTTGGTCTTTTGAGGATCAACCCTAATGCCATCACCCAAAATGATATGAATAAGAAATGCTACCGACCTTAGCCAAAACTTTCACTTTTTGAATTTAGCGATCATTTGATGATCTCTGAGGGTATGAAGTATAATTTTGAGATGGTCTGTATGATCACGCTCACTGCGGGAATAGAACAGAATGTCATCTATAAATATTATGATGAACATGTCCAAGTACTACTTGAACACCCAGTTCATCAAGTCTATAAAAGCTGTTGGGGCATTGGTAAGACCAAAGGACATAACTAGGAAATCTAAGTGACTATACCAAGCACGGAAAGGTATTTTCAAAATGTCACATTCTCTGACTCTAAGCTGATGGTAGCCTTATCTGAGGTCTATATTAGAGAAATAGATGACACCCTAAAGTTGGTAAAAAAAGTCATTAATTCTGGGAAGAGGATACTTGTTCTTGACCGTGACTTTATTCAGCTGATGGTAGTCTATACATATTCTGAGAGAACCGTCTTTCTTTCGCACAAATAAGACTGGTACGCCATATGGGGACATACTAGGTCTGATGAATCCCTTATCTAAGAGATCCTTCAACTACTCTTTAATTCTTTGAGTTCTGCTGGTGCCATTCTGAATGGCGACATAGATATAGGCTGAGTATCTCGAAGAAGATCAAATCCAAAGTCTTTCCAATTTGGGATGAATTCTTGGAAGATCTTTGGGAAAGATATCTAGATATTTATTCAAAACTGAGACTAAATCAAGACTGGGAGTTTAAGAACTAGTGTCCTTAACTACAACAAAATAATAGACACATCCTCTAGATATCATTTTCTTTTCCCAAAGGTAGGAAAAAATCTAACCTCTAAAATATGAAGTGCTACCCCTCCACTCTATGATAGGTTCATTTAGAAACTAAAACTAGACAACTCTATTTCTACAGTCGACTATGGCATAGCAAGAATGAAGCCAATCTATGCCGATAATGACATCAAAATCAGTCATCTCTAATTTGACAAAGTCTGTTGAGGTGACTTTCTTGGATACCTTAACCAAACAGTTCCTGTATACCCACTGGGATATGATAGTTTTACCCACTAGGGTAGAGACTGAGAAGGGATCTGCTAGAATTTTGGGACTTACTTCGAAATCAACTACTATATATGGAGTAATAAAAGACAAAGAAGATCCCAGATTTAGAAAAGTGTAAAGATCTGTAATATACCAGTAACCACATCAGAAGAATTTCCTGATCTTGTCGGGACTGAAGAGCATAAAGTCGATTTAGGCATTGCTCACTAGTAGAGTTGGAGGTGGCATCCTGCTGGTTTTGATGACCGAACTGAGCTGAGGAATGGATTTTTTGACCCTGAGGGCCTGGTTGAGGACAGTCTCTAACTTTGTGGCCTAGCTTTCCACATCTGAAACAAATACCACTACTAGTTCTGGAAATACCCTGATAGTGCTTGCCATAAGTCTGGCAAAGAGGATAGGTGAGGGCACTACTAACAGTGCACAGAGACTTATAGCCTAGCGACCTATATCTATTACTATCATTGAACTTAAAAGTTGGAGAACTGGATGAGGAAGGAGCTGGAAAGGATGACTTCGGTAAAACTGAGAACGGTTTCCTCCCTCTGACTTAGGCTGAGCAAAGCTGAAACTACTTATATTTGTTCTCTTATTCTACTTCTCCCATATCTCAATCATTTTCTCCTCTATCATTTATGAGTCATAATCCTGGCTATGTTTATGTCATTATTCAACAATACGGACCTTCACTTATTGACCACACTATCATTCACCCCAGAAATAAACTTACTCATCTTCGCCCTACTATCTGCAACCACATGAGGAACGTATATAGCTAATTAAGTAAACTTAAGAGAATACTCTTTCACCATCATGTTACCCTACCTAAGTTTGGTAAATTCTAATACTTTAGCTTTTCTCAGCTCTAGGGGAAAGAATCTATCTAAGAAGGAGGTAGCAAACTCCTCCCACTCAATAAGCCCTACATCTACAACCTTCTCTGACTTTTACTATTTGTACCAAGTGTGAGAAACATCCTATAACTGATATGCAGCTAGCTCGGTACTATCGCTAAAATTAACACCCATGATATTCATAACCTTCTAAACCTGGTCAAGGAATTCCTGAGGTTCCTCATCAGTCTTAGACCCAAGAAAGGATGGAGGATTCATTTGGGTGAAGAACCGATCTTGGCTACAGCTGAATTGGCCACAGGGTTGGCCAAAACTATAGTTGGTCATTCATTTTGAGCAGCAACTAATAGAGCAAGAGTAGCGAATACAGCTTTGAACTCTATATGAGAGACATGTTCGCCCAAAGTATCTTCGGGCTGAGGGTTTGGCCGATTCCTGTTTATTTTTTAGGAGGCATGTTTTGTAAAAAAAAAAGGGAGAAATAGATTAGACTAAGAGATTGACTTGAGATTACGCTCACTGGTATGACATAAATACTGAAAAAAGGGAAAATGTTCCTAAAACATCTTATAGACTCCTGCACATTAATGTGGTGTGCAACACACCCATGTATAAGACTCTACTAAATATGACTTTCAGACTTTCTAGGACACTATTGAACCTTAGGCTTTGATACTAAGTTTGTAACACCCCGAGTCTAGTACGTGGAATGCCACATGGTGCTCATGAACCTGAAGGACCACAAGCTAACCAATGACTAATATTTGTACCTGAGCACTACATAATATACTGTATAAATACAGAAATAAAAGATATAAGGTCATAAGATTCAAAATTAAGACATAATATCTATTAAAATATAACATCTGGGTGGGGTATGAAATACCTAAAATAACTAAAATAACGGTTTGAACAAGCTAGTCTAAAATGCCTCTAACTGACTGTACTGTCTAAATAAGGAGTTGATGGGACATGTCCCTAACTAACTTCAACTACTGAAATAAACTAAGTAATGACATAATAAAGTAATGGTTATGTCCACGAAGGATGAGGACTCATTGCTAACTCTGATTGCTGAGACTGGAATGTTACTGATGCTCTGGAGCTCATGCTTCTGAAACTATGGTATAAAACACCATAGAGCAAATGCGTCTGTACATTTGAATGTACTAGTATGAATGTGAGGTAGACTGAATAGAAAGGGTTCACATACATGAACTATACTAACTAACTGAATAACATAATAAGAGAATACATGCATGATACATAATAACTATAATTGAGTTTGTGATATCATGATTACTGAATCTGAGTACTGATAACATGAGATTCTAATAATTGTATAACTGAAATAACTAATATCGAGCAATTGTATCTAACAGTTTAGTTTGTGATGGAACTAGCTGAATTATATTTATTCTGAGTTGACTCTATCTAACAGTCCTGAATTCTATAGAACTATTTCGGTTCTATTACTGAGACTAAATAACTATATTTGATAGGCGTGATCTGTAACTGAAACTATGGGAAGTAGTCATCTAACTGATTTGCCCTAAATAACACAATATAGATGAATTAGGGTCTAATCTGTAACCCCAATTGGAAGGGTGTCAATACCGCACCACTAATAAGGATAATCAATGAGTAACCTTCATATAATAGGTAACTCTAGTGAGAACGATTAGAACCCTCCAATAATAGGTTAAGCCACCTCATCTACCCTCTTATAACAAGTTATGATGTCTCAAACTACGCTGGCTATGTAGTTCAGGAATGCAAAGATTGCTTCTAAGAGTCACACCCTCATATAATAGGTGGGTTCCCATCCTTGGGTTTACTCAATACTAATTTCTACTCCCATTTGAATAGACACTGAATATGATTAACTAAATTAATTGCATTGAGTTAACTGAATTTCTGTGGATTGACGGAATACTACTAAGATTACTGAGTTTTCGTGAGACATGAGATTGACTGAATTCTATGGATCACGGCTTGACTGAGAGCATCTTGAAAACCTGACATTGATTCTAGGCACACAACTAAATTTTTAGGTATAAGTACCCCCAGGACTCGATGGAAAAAAACTAACCAAGCATGACTTTGTTGAATACATTACCAACATCAACAATCCATAATATAATAAGTTAGAGATTTTATGAAGTACAAGTTCTAAAGCATCATAATGGTTACACATATATCCATAATTCATTGACTAAGACATTTTATCAATCACTCGACATGCATAACTTATACATGACTGGGGAGTTCATATTATCATACTAGTATGACACTTTTTCTTCACATAGGCATTTAATCGAACACATGGGGAGCATGCTTTGGTTATACAATTATCAACATATCTAATAATCATGGATACATGAACCAACATATAAATTTAAGGGTTTATCATGATTATTATGCAAATTTTCATATACTAGGGTCAATCATTGGAATATGAAATTGAAAACATGAATCAAAACCCCACAATATCATGAACATGAATTTCAATTCAATCTACATCATGAACATTTATAAATACACAATCTTGGATTTTGAAAAGAAATTCTTGAGCTTCATGGGTGAAAGGGAACCATGAATCAACACATGACATACCTTGATTGTGAGTTTCTTGAAGTCCTTGTACTTGAAGAACTTGAATCTCTTAGTTTCTTGAATAAGGATTTAGATCTTGTTCTTGGGGATATATATTGCTTGTGTAGGATATATATTGCTTAAGCGATACCTATTCGCTTAAGTAGCCCAGTGGTTGCTTAAGTGATCTCTAGGTGGGATTTATACCTTTTTTGTGATTTATCATCATTTTCTAGGCTTGGAGCTTGGGGTTTTGAGTTGTTCAACTATTTCTTCCATTTTTAAGCTTGGGTAAGCTCCAAATCATTAGTTTAATCATTTTTCTTTAAATTTATTTATCATTAATACTTGTTAAAACATGAATTCAAAGATGGAAATTGAGGATTTTGCCCTAGAAGGCCTATATTAATGATTCTTCAATTTAAATCCCAATTCCAAACTACTTTTTCACTTGGGTTTTCTCCCATGAGTTTCTTTAATAATGAAAAATATATTTTTGGATAAAATTCTAGTTTTACCCTTATTTTTTATAAACCCATTACGGGGGACCATTTTAACCTTAACTCAAAAATGAGAAATACGAGTATCATTATTTGTTTAGTGCATAGGTTCTATATTTGTATGTTTTAGTTGATTCCTGGTCTGCTGGTAAGGGGAGAGGTTTGTGTTGAATGTTTTTTGGTTAGATTTTGATATTTGAGGTAGGTTATGGCTTAACTTTCTTCAGACTGGTTGGGTAGCTAATATTGGTATAAAAGCATATTATGGGTATGGGAACCATTCATAGAAATGGCTATATTATTGTATTGTTCCTGTGTGGGGGTCTATATTATTGTTATTTGTTGCTTTTGAGACATTATTTTCTATGTGTGAGATGTAAGATCTTATTTGATATCATTGACCTTGTTCATATGTATTTTGTTGTATCTTTTCTAATGAAAAAGCCTATGTTGGAGTTTATATGGTAACAATGGCATACTACTATATATTTTTACTCTGTTGGCATATGAATTACATTGAATTCATGGATGGTTGGAGTATTGAGTGGATTTTGGCTCACCTATCTTGTATATTAGCTGGATTTGGAAATTTTCATTTTGGTTGGTTGTGAGCATTACATCATTATAGTAATACATGCATGAAACATTAGTACCACCGTGGAAATACTGGAAACTCTATTTTTTTCTAACAGAAAATGTGACATCTTTTAAAACCCTCAAGCCATAAATGTGCTAGAGAGGAGTTATGGATATTAGTATTGGATTCAGATTGTATATGAGTTGACTAACCCTCCATAGGTCCTACCTCAAGAGCACAACTCGATAGGTGTATACTGTGGTTTTGCAACAACATTGCGTATCACATCATCATTATCATCATCATCATCTTCATTGCATTTCATATGTATTGTGCTCATTATGTGTTTTATTATCATTTTTATGTGATATGCCTATGTGTACTTCTTTTAATACTTGTATGTGTGACTTTTTTAATACTTGTGCTTTTTTTTTTTAATCTATTTCTAGTATATATGAATATTGTAAAATTTTTAGTGGAGACGGTATGGGCTACCGTTGGGACATTTTCTGACAGCAGGTGATATACCAATATTGCTATTTTGTATACTTTATTTTCTACTTTGCTCAATCGTCCTATGATTCTTAGTGAGTACAAGTAGACCATACTCATCCCTAGTATGCTCTTTTGGTGCAAATCCAGGACTGAGTGCGTCGCACAACAATTATTTCAGGCGACATTAAGAGTCTATTCGAGGTAGCAATTGATTCATCCATCTAGAGTTGACTACTACATTTTTAATTATATTATGTCTTATTTATATTCTGAGTTAAAGTTGTTCTTATTTTGGATATACTATGCATATTTTGACTTCAGGTTGTATTAGTTAGTTCTTACATAGAGATACCTAGTTTGGGATATTATATGGTATCTTTGGCTGTGCATTTCCAATTTTTGCTGTATATATGTAGTTTGACTCTGTTTTAAGAGTCTTTCCTTAGGTTATTTTTATTATCTTTTATTTTATGTTAGTTTGGGATATAGGGGTGATGTTTGGGCGTATTTATACATCTAAGTACCATAACTTACCCATGTTTTAGCTAAGTTTTAAGGATAAAATACATAATTCTTGCACTTTGTCGATTTTTAGTTAAGTGAGCTGACCTATGTGATTAGCATGATTTTCAGGTACTAATGAGGAAGATTACGACACTTTGGAGACCTGTGGATAGCAAAGGAAACTTCACATAAAAGGAAAATAGCTTTTGGACTGAATGTAATATGTGGGACCTTTTTCCCGGGCAAACTCAATATTTTTAAAGAGTTAAGGATGCAGTAGCAATTTATTAGAGAAGGATGTTATTAAAAGCCTTATGGCTGAATTTTTAGGGATGAATTCATTATTCTGTATTATTTTGAAAACAAGAGAAAGTGGCTTAGCTTGAGGAGAAAGAGAGAGAAATGTTTCTCTCTCTTATTTTCGCTATTCATCTTCTCCACCAAGATCGTTCTAAGTTTTGGTATGATAAATATTTCTATTGTGATTTCTATTTCATTCATGAGTAGCTAAGTTTATTTGTTAGGGTTATGGAAACCTTGTAGTATACTCTCTACTGCTATGGGTTTTTGAATTTATGATGTGTTAATTCACTTATATCATTACTCTCTTCGTTATGATTGAATTCTCGTGGTTTCAAACATAGGGAATGTGCCATTATAGCAGTCACTTGTTCGATAGAAAAGTTATTGTTTGGAAAAGAGTGTAGTGATAAGAAAATAGGGTTTCCAACCTCTATTTTACACGTTAATGCCTTAGCAGGATTAACTACTTAGATAGTTCGTATGATTGGTTGTGCACTTTGGATTCAAGAGAACTAAGGTGAATAAATCCTTGATGGTTGAGAAACACTTGGATTTAGAATTAGAATACATCTCTCTATAAGTGCATGCATGTATAAATCCTTATTACTCAAAGTTAATAGAGAAGTAAAAGCTACAAGGTGGACATAACCCTAACTTGTCATTCTCTATGATCAAATATTAATACACATATTGCTTCATTGTTATATTGTAACTATCATTTCAAATTTAAACCAAAACCCCCCATTTAGGAACCTCTGACCAACAGTCCAATAATAACTACAATACTTAGTAACATAGTATTCCCTGTGGGATTCAACACCTAACCTGTTTGGGTTCTATATTTGATAATGACCGCTTACTCTCTCGTAAGAGGGGTGTAATTTAGGCGTATCAATTAGTTGTCAAGTCTTTCCACGACAAGTGCCATCATAACCCTTGGTTTTTAAGTTTTGAAAAATTAGTATCAGAGAAACCAAGTGTATTTGTCTTAACAACGTAAGAACAAGGTTTCAAATACAGTATTATAGATTAGTACATTGAAATTCATATCTCTCTTTGAGAGGCTATAATATATCTTTTGGAAACTATTCGTGTTTTTGTTTTTTATCATGCAGATTTTTCATAACTTATGTTCTAAATAAAATTTTAATATTTTCTATACAGATGGTGATGACTAGATCTCAAGAGGTTAGAGATGTGGAGCCTTCATCCAAGGAAAAATCCTAATCTAGAGGGAAAGTTGTGAGTTGTGGATGAGCTCAAGGTAGTGGGTTGGCATAAGGATCATTCTCTTTCAGAGGTAGCACTAAGGGACCATCCTTTCAGCCTTTGGTTGAGCTAGTTTGAGACATAGGTCCTACTTTGGTCCCATCAAGTTCTTCTACCCCAGTCTTGGAGGGGTTACTAGTTCACTTGTTATACTTTTGGAGGTTGTTGCTTTGAGAGTACTTGGTGTTCCTCCAACTACTTGTGTTGTACCTCTATATATGCCAGAGTTTTCTTATGGTGTTTCTCTGGTCTTGAGTATGGATCCTTCAGTGGTACCAATATCAATGTATGGTACTCCATTAATGTTGAGTGTTATTCTTTTTTCAGCGCATGTTATTCTTTTTTCAGCGCATGCAGCTGAGTATGCTATTTTAAGATCAAGATTTCTGCCTTAGTCTATGTTACCTCCTTAGGTGGGATATTAGCAAGCCACATTTACTATGCCTCCTATTATTACGAGTATAGTTATGTCTTCTAAGGATCAAAAGAGGCTTGAGAGATTTACTTTCTTGGGTCCTCCTAGGTTCAGTGATGTTGTAGGTAAAGATTCCTATGATTTCTTGATTGACTATCATGAGAAGTTGCATGACCTTGTTTTCTTGAGTTATATGGGTTGCTTTTACTTTTTATTAGTTGAGAGATGCAACCAGAGATTGCTAAAGGTCACTTGATAGTTGTAGACCTCTTGACTCTCTAGAGATAACCCGAGATCAATTTTCTAAGGCTTTTTTGGACATGTTTATGCCTTTAAGTCTGAGGGATAAGATAAGAAATATGATTGAACATTTGGAGTAGGGCACCATGAATTTTACAGAATATGAGGCATGCTTCCATGGCTTGTCTATATATTCTTGTTTTAACATTGCCACTGAGTTTGATAAGACTTAAATACTCATGAAGATGGTGTATGTATCTCTTTAGCTAGCTACGACTCAGATAGTAGTGTATGGAGCATCATTTTGGAGTATATTTAATCATGCTAGGATGACTGAGACTACTCTTTAAGGATTTTAGGGAGGCTCCAAGAAGGTGCGCTATTAGGGAGAGTTCAGAGGTTATACTTCTCAAGGTAGGGATTCTAGAGGCTTTTGTGGGTATTAGGGTAGATCCATGAAGGAAGTTTTATAGAGCTCAGGTAGTGGTTCTTTTGGTTTAGCAACTTTGGCTAGCTGTTCTAGCTCAGCCGTACCTTCTTTTATTGAGTTAGGCTGTAGAGTTTTCTACATGTGTAATAAGGTTATTTATTTGGCTAAGGGTTGTCCCCTTCATGTGTTTTGAGCTACTTCAATTTTTTTTATGAAAGGTAGAGGTTCAACTAGAGAAATACGGGGCAGAGGTAGTGGTGCCCATGGAGGTGGTCGTAGGGCTACTCAATTTGGTGTGGATGTGTACAATGCTATACTATGCCCACTAGACCAGAGGTAGAGGCTTTTGATGATGTTATCATAAGTATCATCCCTATTTATTTCAGATCTGCATCTATTTTATTTAATGGGGGTCAACTTTCTCCTATGTGTCTACATATTTTGCTTTGGGTTTTGTTTCTACTAGTGAGACTCTTGCAAAGACTATTTGTATATCTACCTCAATTGGAGACTCTTTAGTGTTGGATCAGGTATACTGATCAGGCGTTGTGATATTTGTCGGGCGTGATACTTAGGTAGATCTACTTGTCTTAGATACGATAGATTTTGATATCATCTTGGGTATGGATTTGTTGGATTCATGCAAAGCTATCCTAGATTGTTATGCTAAGACCGTGACTTTCGAGTATGCCAAGAATAGCTTTGAAGGGTGTGCTTCATTCAGGTCCTAAAAGAGTTATATGTTATCTTCAGACTCGTCACTTGGTTGAGAGGGGGTATTTGTCTTCTTTGGATCATATTTGTGATACTAATGTTTATTTTCCTCCTTTCTTAGATTTAGTTTATGTTGTCCATGAGTTAAAGGATGTTCCTTACAAATTTTCCTAGTATGCCTACAAATTGTGATATCCACTTTGGCACTGATGTTGAGCTGGTGTAACGCCCCAAATCTGGTACCCGAAATTCAATATAGTGCTCATGACTCTAAAGGACCACAAGCTAACCTATGACTGATATCTGTGCCTGTATACTGCATGATATATTGTATAATATGGAAACATGAACTGAAAGGTCATAAGGTTCAAACTGTACCATAATATTTGATAAAATATAACATCTGGGATGGGGTATAAATACCAAAAACAAAACTGTCTAAACATAGTGTAGTCTGAAAAGCCTCTAAAACATGACTGTCTGAATAAGGAGTTGATGGGACATGTCCCCAACTAACTTTGACTGCTAAAATAACAAAGTACTAAAATAATGAAATAACTAATCATATCGTCCTCAAAGGATGAGGACTCACTGCTGATATCTGGAATCTACTGATGCTCTGGAGCTTGTGTCTCTAAACCTATGGTATAAGACACCATAGTGCAAATGCATTAGTACTTTGAATGTACTGGTATGCATGTTAGGTAGGCTGAATGCATGGGGTTCATATGCATGAACAATACTAGATAATTGACTAATTTGAACGTGAGATTACATGCATGAATACGTAGTAACTATATCTGAGATCGTGATAACCTGAATTTTCTGATAACTAACATGACTAATAACTAAGTTATGATGGCTGATATAACTGATAACATGAGTGACTGTATTTGACAGTTATAAATCTAATAGAACTAGCTAAGTTCCGTACTATTCTGAGTTGACGATATCTGAAAGTCCTGAATTCTATAACTGAAACTATGGGAAGTATTCATCTAACCGACATGCCCCTAATATGCCATTATGGCTGAATTAGGGTCCAATCTGTAACCCAAGTTTGAAGGGGGTCAATATCGTGCCACTAGTAAGGACAATCTCGGAGTAACCCTCATATAACAGGTAACTCTAGTGAGAATGATGGGAACCATCATATAACAGGTAACTCTAGTGAGAATGGTGGGAACCCTCATATAACAGGTTAAGCTACCTCATCTACCATCATATAACAGGCTATGCTGTCTCAACCTATAGTGGCTACGTAGTTCTGGAATGCAAGGATTGCTTCTAAGAATTACCCCCTCATATAACATATGAGTTTCCATCCTTGGGTTCACTTGGTGCTAACTTCTACTCCCATCTGAATAGATACTAAACATGGATTACTAAACTGAACTAGATTGAATTAACTAAATTTTATTGAATGATGGAATAGTACTGAGATTACTAAATTACTGAGATTTCGTAAGTCACATAACTAGCTAAGTTCTACGGATCATGGCTTGACTGAGATTATCATGAGAACATGACACTAAATCTAGGCACACAAGTAGATTTTTCGGATACAAGTACCCCCAGGACTCGATGAAAGGAAACTCACAAGGCATGACATTCTTGAATACATGACCAACATCAATTTCAATACATAGGAATAACATGGAAGTCATTTTCGTTCACAATTTATCTATAGTGCATAATTTCTATCCTCCTAGGCATTTTATCAAACACCTTACATGCATAACTTAAGGCATATTTGGAATCATCAAATATCACAAATCATAAACCACCAAATTCATGGATTTCAATTTATATGCTAACGTAGTTTTCATAATTTCACATAAGGATCCTAAAATTTGAATGAAACAATAACCATCACATAACTTGAGCAACCCACAACATAATAATCATGATTTATAATTTAAAATAATGTTCTTGAGCTTTATGTATGAAAGGATTCCATAAATCAACACAACACATACCTTAGTTCTTGGTTTAGCGATGATTGACAGAGAGACTTTCTTGAAATTAAATCCCCAATTGAAACCCTAGCTTGTTGTTGAGTGAGAATTGAGAGAAACTAGTATATTTTGGGTGATGAATGGCTAAATCACGTGTTATAGGGTTTAATTAGGGGTGGAAAATTGACCTTTTTAATCCTGGATGCATCTTTTAATTTCAGTGAAATTTTCCTGAATTGGACGGCGCGATGGGCGCTATCGCGCCGTGCCAATGGAATTTGACAATTGGGAAATTGAGGTATGGCGCGATGCAGAGCCATCATGTTGCAACTTTATTTATGACCTAGAACTTTAGCGCGATGCGGAGAAATTGCGCTGAGACACTGGAAAAAGGACAATTGCCATTTTAGCTTGTGGCGCGGCATGCCACTGACCAATTTTGCACTGTTTTATGATAAGAACTTGAAATTGTCACAACTTTTTACCTAGTTATCCTCATGAAATAAACATCATTCAATTTAGAAAGTAATACTAGATATTCTTGAGACAAAATAAGTTAGGAAACTTTGAGGTATTAGAGCCGGGCACTAAGACTATTTTTATTCTTTCTTATAGGATGGTCCCAATCGAGTTGAATTAATTGAAGGATCTATTCCAGGGGATATTAGATAAGGTATTTATCCAACCTAGTGTTTCACCTTAGGGTGCGTCTATCTTTTTTATGAAGAAAAAATATGGTTCTATGCATATGTGTATTAATTATCAGCAATTAAAAAAATGATAGTTAAGAATAAGTATCCACTTTCTTATATTGATGATATGTTTGATCAGCTTTATGGTGATTTGTTTTTTTTGTATATTGATTTGATACCCGAGTATCACTAGTTGAGGATTAGAGCTTTGTATATTCTGAAGATAGCTTTTCAAACATTGTACAGTCATTTAGAGTTCCTGGTCATATTCTTTGGGTTGACTAATGCCCCAGCCATATTTATGAGGTTGATGAACTGGGCATTTGACCTTATTTTAACTCCTTTGTTACTATATTAGTCGATGATATGTTACTTTATTCCTAGAGTATGGCCAATCATAAGGAGCATTTGTAGAATGTGGTTAAGAGATTGAGAAAAGAGAAGTTGTATGCCAATTTCCCCAAGTAAGGTCTTTGTTTGGAGTCTATTTCTTTCTTAGTTCTTATGTGACTAAAGATGGTATTATGGTCAATCCTACTAAGATCATAGTGGTTTATGATTGGACTAGGCCTACTTCTCATATCAAGATTTCTAGTTTCATTCGTTTAGCAGGTTACTATCGATGTTTTGTTGAGGGTTTCTCATCTATTATAGCTTAGTGATCAAGTTGACTCAGAAGAAAATTTCTTTTCAGAAGTCTGATGCTTGTGAGGCGAGCTTTCAAAAGCCCAAGGATTTGTTGACATCATGCTCCTATATTTAAATTTCCCAAGGAGGGTAGGAGGGTGTGAGATTTACCATCTTTTATAGTACCTCAAGTATTAGTTTAGGTGTTATGTTGATGTAGGAGCATAAGGTGATTTGATATACATCTCGTCAGTTGATGCTCGATGAGGGAAATTACCATGCGTATGATTTGGAGTTATGTGCAGTTGTTTTTGCCTTGAAGTTTAGAGGCACCCTTTTATGGAGTCCGTTGAGAGATTTTCTTGAATCATCATCTCCTTCAATATTTTTTCAACCAATGAAATCTTAATATGATGCACCGACGTTGGCTTGATATGCTTAAGGATTATGATCTTACTATTCTCTATCATCCTGGTAAGGCTAATGTAACTATGGATGTCTTGAGCCAGATGTTTGCTATCACGGCTAGCTTTGCGTATATTTTGACACAAGAGAGGACTTTAGACTTAGAGGTTCAGTATTTAGATAACCATATAGTTAGGCTTAATATTTTGACACCTGGCTATGTTTTGGCATTCATGAAGGCTAGGTTTTCTTTGATGGAGCAGATTCGGGCTCATTAGTTTGATGATGTTGGGTTAAGAGTGATTAGAGATAAGATGTTGAGTGGTGAGGCAAAGAAAGCCTCACTTTTTTCAGATGGTGTTTTAAGGATTGAAGGTCAAGTTTATATGCTAAGAATGGATGATTGGATTAGACTAATTTTAGAGGAGGCCCATTGTTCTAAGTATTGTATCTATCCAAGAGTGACTAAGATGTATCATGACTTGAGGCAACATTACTGGTGGGGTTGTATGAGGAAGTATATAGTGGATTTTTTTGCTCATTCCCTATGTTACTAACAGGTGAAGGCCAAGCATTTGAGACCTGGTGGTTTGCATTAGACATTACCTATATCCATGTGGAATGAAAATAGATTACTATAGACTTTGTGACTGGGTTGCCTCATACTTCTCGTGGTAT
Organism: Capsicum annuum; assembly: GCF_002878395.1. NCBI lineage: Eukaryota > Viridiplantae > Streptophyta > Magnoliopsida > Solanales > Solanaceae > Capsicum > Capsicum annuum. The sequence goes on from NC_061117.1 coordinate 131,933,413, forward strand.
GGATCATGTTTGGGTCATCATGGATTGATTGACAAAAACTACTTTTTTATTCCTGTTCAGATTTCCTTAATTTTTGAGAGGTTGGCCTATATCTATATTCGTGATATAGTCCATCTTTATGGTGTTCCAGTGTCTATCATCTAAGGTCGAGGTTCAATATTCATATCTTACTTTTGGAAGGCTTTATAAGAGGAGTTGGGAACTCGGGTTGGTCTTACCATAACTTTTCACTCCCAGATCGATGGTCAGTCAGAATGGACTATTCAAGTTTCAGACGTTATGCTCTACAGTTGTGTGATGGACTTTGGTGGTGAATGGGAGCAATATTTAGCTTTGGCAGAGTTTGCGTATAATAATAACTACTATTCTAATATTGAGATGGATCCTTTTGAGGCTTTATATAGTAGACGTTGTCGCTGTCTAATGGGTTAGTTTTAGGTTTTCTGAGATTAGACCTCGAGGTAAGGACTTGCGTTATGAGTCATTAGATAGGGTATGGGTTATTCAGGAAAAACTTCAAGTGGCTCAGAGTAGGAAGAAGTTCCACACAGATCGTACACTTCATGCCTTGACATTTGGCGTTGGTAAATGTGTCCTCCTTTATGTCACACCCACGAAGGGCGTGATGAGGCTTGGGAAGAGGGTTAAGCTTAGCCCCAAGTATAATAGACATTTTTAGATTCGTCGGACTGTTGGTGATGTGGCTTATGAGTTAGTATTACCCCTAGATCTAGCAGTTGTTCGCCTATTTTTTCATGTTTCCATGCTTCAGCTTTACATTCTGGATGAGTCTTATGTTATTAGTTGGGATTTAGATAAGTTAGATGAGAGGTTGTATTTTGTTGAAAAGCCCATCTCCATTCTAGCCAGGGATGGTAGACGGTTGTATTCTAGAGATATTTCAGTGGTTAAGGTCTAGTGAAGACATCAACTTATAGATGAGGCTACTTGGGAGGTCGAGTTTGATATGCATAGTAGTTATCCCTAACCTTTTGTTGTTTTAGGTATTTCTCTTGCCTTTAGTTTGAGGATGAACTAGATTTTTAGTAGTGATTCTTGTATTAAATTTATTTAAGTATGATTTGACTATTTTACCCCTAACCATTATTCTTGGTGGTATTTCTAGGACTTGGGGATGATTGGCACAGTTCCCAATGCCTTTTGGTTTGATTTATGTGAATTTACAATTTTGGTGGTTATAAAGCTCTATAGTTGACAACAGTCAACATTATTTGATATGTGCATTGAATGACAAAATAGTCTGTGCCAATAGATTCAGAACATCGATTCTAGGTTACAACATGATTGGTATGATTTATGGCTTTTATATTGCATTTTGACCCTCGGTTCAAGAAGTTGTGAAATTGGGTTTCGGTGATCAACTTTGTGAAAATGACTTTTTTCAAAAATCTAATATCTTCATAGAGTCCAGAGAATCGAATTTTATTAGCTAGCATAGTTCGTTTGTGTTCTCGAGATTCTAAATAAATATCGAGGGGTCTGCGGAGACATGGAATTCTTGAAGTCTCCCGCTAATGCACCGCTTAAGCAACATTTTGGTTGCTTAAGCGACCCACTGTGTTACCCAAAGTGATGCTTAAGGAACATCATACTTGCTTAAGGGATCGCCGCTTAAGTAACAGGCTTGTCGTTTAAACAACAACCATGTGCAGTATAAGAATCGCTTATGCGACCACCAAGTCTCTTGAACGATGGCCACTTAAGTGACCCGGTGGTTTGTTAAGCGTTCCCTGGGTGGTATTTATACCCCCTTTTCATAATTTTCACCATTTTTGAGACATAGAGCTTGGGATTTTGAGTTGTTGAGCTATTTCTTCCATTTTTAAGCTTGTGTAAGGTCCAAACCCTTGTTTTAATCATTTTCCTTTGATTTTTTATTATTAAAACCTTGATAAAACATGAATTCAAAGATGGAAATTGAGGATTTTGGCCTGAAAGTCCAAATTAATATTTTTTCAATTCAAACCTCAATTCCAAATCATTTTCACTTGGTTTTCTCGCTTGATTTCTTCTAATCATGGAAAATATATTCTTGGACAAAAATTTAAGTTTACCTTTTTTTTTTGAAAACTCATTTTGGGGGTCTATTTTGACCCCGACCCAAAAATATGCAATATGTGTTTCATTGGCTTTCTGTTAAATATACAATATGGATTTTATTGGCTTTTTGTTAACACGTATGTTCTATATTCGTATGTTTGAGTTTATTTCAGGTTCACCCGTGAGGGGAAAACTCTATGGTGAAGGTTTTTTAGTCCAGTTTTCAACATTCAGAGTAGGTTTTGGGTTAACTTTCTTCATATTAGGCTGGATAGTTAATATTGGTTTCAAATGATTTTATGGGTATGGGAACCAATCATGGAAATGCGTATATTATGTATGGTGCCCGTGTGAGGGCCTTTATTGTTGTTATCTGATGGTTTTGAGACATTATGTTCTATGGGTGATCGTGTGAGGTATTATTTGATGTTGTTGACTTGTGTATATGTATTTGGTTGTATCTTTTTTGATGAAAAAGCTTAAATTGGAGTTTATGTGGTAACAATGACATATTACTATGTATTTTTACTCTATTGACATCTGAATTACATTCGATTCATGGATGGTTGGAGTATTAACTAGATTTTGTCTCATCTGGCTTGTATATTGGATGGATTTAGAAACTCTCATTCTGGTTAGTTGTGAGCATTTCAGCCTCATATCACATACATTCATGAAACATTGGTGCTACCATAGAAATATCAAAAACTCTAGCTTTTTTCGACCAAAAACGTGACATCTTTAAAAGCCCTCTACCGATTTATATGCCAGAGAGGCATTATTGATATTAGTATTGGATGTTGATTGTATATAGGCTGATAACCCCTCATCTATCTTACCTCTCGGTAGGTGTATACAGAGGTTATGTGATGATCTCGTGCATCACATAATCATCATTATCATTGATTATCATATGTATTGTGCTCATTCTGTGACGTATTATCATATTGATATTATATCTGTCTATGTGTGCTTCTTTCTTATACTTTTATGTGTGGTATCTATGTACTTGTGCTTCTTTCTCGTACTTGTGTGTGGTATATGAGAATGTTATAGAACTATTAGTGGAGACGATGTGGGCTACTATTGGGACATTTTCTGATTACAGGTGATTTGCCCATAGTGTTTATTGTATACTTTACTTTCTACTTTGATCAATCGGCCTATGATACCTATTGAGTACAAGTAGACCGTACTTATTGCAACTATGCCTTTTTGGGGAAGATCCTGGTTTGATTGTGTCACACAATAGTTTATTCAGTAGACACTAGGAGTTTATTTGAGGTAGCTATTGATACATGCATCCGGAGTTGACTACTACCTTTTCATATCGAGATTATGTCTTATTTGTATTCAGAGACAAGTTGTTATATTTTTAGATATCCTAAGTATATTTTGACTTTGGATTGTATTAGTTAGTTATTACACTAGGGCACAAGGTTTCGGGATATTGTATGGTATCTTCGGCTATGTATTTCCCATTTTTGCTGTATATGTGTGGTCCAACTCTGTTTTAAAAGTCTTGCCATGGGTTTTAGTATTATCTTTGATTTTATATTAGTTTGGGTGATCGTCTTACTTATCAAGGCTTTCTGCGGTAAATGCCATCATGACCCTTAATTTTTGGGTCATGACATATTGCTTGCCACAAATTCCCCTCCCCCTAAAATAACTGCTTGATAGTTCAAATTACAGCATCATTCTCGCTTATATCCATATTCCCTATGAGATCGACCCGATCATCAGTTGGGTTTCATATTTGATAAGGAGTGTGTTAAATTCTTTTGGAGGTGAAATTTCGATGACTTCAAATTTTGGAGCCATTTTTGGTGAATATATTTTATGATTAAATTTATTCTATTTATTTAACTTTTAGTCCTTACTTTATAATTTGACCTTTTTGTTATTTTAGTTTTGTTTCTAGGTTTCACATCAGTGAATGAACAATACTCGAAGTCAAGTCAATCCCCTAATTCTACTTGATCTTAAAATAAAAAATACTCTGAGAGATTGGAAAAAAATAGTTAATGATAGACAACAAGATAGAGAACATGAGAAATCAGAGCAAACTACTGCCTAGATATTACATGAGGAAGAGGCTAGATAAGAAACATCTAGGTTAGAAGAGGTAGCTCACTAGGCTGCATTAGATGAATAGCAAAGGCAAAGAAAGAATGAAGGCCATGATCACCCTCGTTTTTAGGTCCCATAGTTTGCTGATGAATATGATGATATAGGTGAAGTAGGAGCTATTATTCAACTTGAACTACCAATTGGAACTAAGTTTAATATAATTAGTGCTTTGATGCAATTGCTAAGCATAAAAAGAGTATTCACTTGCTTGGAAATTGCTGATGTTAACTTGTATATAATAAACTTTGTAGGAATTTTCAATTCCTACGAGATACTTGGGGTGAACCAAGATGCTATCAAACTGTAATTGTTTCCTTCCTGTTTAACTAGTGAAGCTACTCTATATTTGACAAAGTTTCCAAATAGATACTACCTGACAGGAGTTGAAGACACAATTCTTAGAGAGATTTTTCCCACCATCCATGATATTGCATTTGAAAGATAAGATTTATAACTTTAGGGAACCATATCCAGAGGAACTATATGAGACATTATTGAGGTTTAAGAAGAAGGTACAACAAGTGCCATATCATAGAATACCTAGTTATAATTTACTTGAAATCTTGTTCAAATATGAATGCTAAAAATATAGTTGAAGCTGACAGTGTAATAGGTGGTGTGTTTATGAGTCTATCTTTGAGCAGGCTTTAGCAATATTGGATTGAACCACTAGAACTAATAAGGACTAGCATGCACTAGATTCTGATGTTCCTATAGATACTTATACCATTGGAGCACATCCTCGGTATATCCAAGAGTAGATTGTGGGCTTTATTATGAAGTAGCCCAGTGGTAACAGACTTGATTTTAATTGCAAAATAGCTTACGAGAATAGTGAAAGATAAGTTAAATGTAGTCAGTTCTCTAGTAATAGCAACTAGACATTATGCCTTTGATTCTAAGAAGTTGATGAAATATATGGATGACCTTTGATTCTAAAAAGTATATGAAATATATGGATGATCAAGTGGTAGGGTTCCAAGCCAAAAGACAAGGATCTATCAATAAATTGGTGTTATAGTTGAGGAAATCAAGGTCAGAACTATTATAAAAACAACAACTACAACTAGTATGGGTATTCATATAGAAGTGGAGGTAGAGATGGTGACTGGAAGATGAATGATGATTACATAAATAACAAAAATGGCTTATACATTTCTTCTCAGAGTATTGATGCTTATTCGAGTAATTCTTGGGTAGAAAAGATGCTTCATAAAGTGTTAAACTTATGATAGCCTAAGGAGATTCGAGTAGATACTTCAAGGATTAGTAAAAAAGTAGAGTCATATTCTACTACCATTAAGCAACTTGAGCAGTAGTTTTACCAAATTTATATAGTGCAGAATCAACATAAAAAGGTGCACTTCCAAGAAACATTGTCCAAAATCTGAAGAGTGATAGTCATTGCATGGCTATGACACCTAGAAGTAGGTGGATGACTACTGATCCACCTATGTCCATTGTTGTTGATGATGAGGTTGAGCCTGTGATGATTGATGATAAAAAGGTAGCCACATTAGTAAATTTAAGATACTAATGAAAATGCATCTAAAAAGCCAATCCAATTGCTAAATAGAAGACTGAAGAAAAAAAGGGAAAAGAGAACAAAGTCCCACAATTTTGACTCCCATTCCATAACCTCCTCCACATTTCCCTAAAATATTAAAGAAGAGAGCTACAGAAGGGAAGTATCACAAGTTTATTTTGATGTTGAAGTAGTTGTATGGGAATAACCCTTTAGTTGAGGCATTTTTGCAAATGCCTATCTATGTAATGTTTATGAAGAATCTCATGAAGAAGAAAAGGACAATGAGTTTTGATCGTATTGATAATTTTAACCATTGTATTGCAATATCTTCCCATTCTACTATATAAAAAAAGAAAGATTCTGGGCATTCCTGATTCCATGTACCATTGAGGCCTTCAATGTTTTAAAGGTATTTTATGGAATAGATGTTAGTATTAATCTGATGCTACTAGTAGTATATAAATAGTTAGGGTTGGGGTTGCTCAAAACAACATCAATGAGACCTCTTATGGCGGACCATAATATTAAAAAACATATGGGAGTTTTAAATAATGTTTTTAATGGTTGATTCCTTTATATTTCTAGTTGATCTTGTCATCCTCGATTGTAAAGTTGATGTTTTCACATCATCATACGAAGACTATTATTGTGATCCACAAAGCATTGGTTGATAATAATACCAATAAATTGATGTGATGTTTGAATAATAAAGACGTATCTTTCAGTGTTTGCCAATCTATGAAGCAGCTTAATTACATGCATGTGGTCTCAGTCATTAATACAATTGATGAAGATTCTTTGATAGTTCCTATTAAAGAGAGGCTAGGTATTGAGGTACTAGCAGCGGTTATTATTTACTTTGATGGTGATGATATTGATAAGTATGATAAGATGCTGAGTGCATTTTCTGGCATGGGTTCCTACTTTTATGTGCCAAAAAGTTAGATTTTGACTTGAAGAATAAGGAAACTCCATCCCCGAATCCTTCTATTGAGGAGCCTTATGTCTTGGAGCTCAAAGCTGTTCTATTCTACCTTAACTAGGCTTTCTTGGGAGCTAACAATACCTTTTTAATCATTATAGCAGTAAATTTGGTGTAATGGAAAATGAAGCACTAGTATAAATTTTGCAAAAGTTTAAGATGGGCTTTTTGGATGGATAATTGTTGACGTTATTGGAATTCTGACTAGAATCTGCACTCATTAGATCTAAATCTAGATAGATTATATTCCTAGAATTGATCATCGACATGTATTTAATCCGCTTATGAAAGCAGTAGCGAAGAAGGAGATCATTAAGTGGTTAGATAGAACAGAGGCATATCTAGGATTTTGAAAGGGTAGGTGCACTTTGTGAAAATACTTCAAACATGTTTTGTGAGGATGCAAAAAATTGCAATTTTATTCTAAATTGTGAAAAGTATCATTTTATGGTAAAAAAGAAATGGTGTTCGATAACCATATTTCAAAGAAGAGTATTAATGTTGATAAAGCAAAGATTGAGGCGGTTGAAGAATTGCCTCTGACCACTAGTTTTTGTGAAGGATATTTGAAGATTTTTAGGCAATGAGGGATTTTATCATAGGTTCACCAAAGATTTCTCTAATAGTGCACATACTTTGTGTAAATTATTAGATAAAGAGGTACAATTCATTTTTGATGGTGCATGCCTAAACGCGTTTGAATGCCTTAAGGAGATAAGAATATGGACCTCAATTATTGTCTCACCTAATTGGTTCAAGGTATTTGAGTTTATGTATGATGCAAGTGAAGAGGCACTTGAAGCAATCCTAGTATAATGTAATGACCCAAGAATGCGCCCTAGTCGTCACACGGTGCTTGCGACCCCAATGGATCACAAGCTAACGCATGACTAGTACCTGCTGTGAGCAATGAATTATAGTACTGAAAAACATATGCGGAAGTATAACTGTCAATGCCATAAGGTTCTCAAAATACCAAAATAATGTCTGAGTGTACTGATAATAACATCTCAAAATTGAATAACTGACTGTGCTAGTCTGAAAGCCTCTAAATATCTGAGTATAGATTTGATGGGATAAACCCCAGCTAACTCCAACTGAAATAACTACTAAACTGCTGAAAATACTGAAATAAATAAACTCTGTCCTCAAAATATGAGGAATCACCACTATAACTATTACTGATAGCCTGAGCTGCTAACTACGGTCAGGAACTTAAGTGTCCGAACCTATTATATGAAACATCATAGCGCAAAGAGAGGGTATGTCTTAGTACGTGGAATGTACTAGAATGCTAAGTGAGGTAAGGATGATATATGTGGGTTTATATGCATGAGATCATGACTGACTTCCCAAATATCATGAAGTAACTGGATGAGAGTATATACAAAATTGTAACTGCTGAATATACTGAACATGCAATATTGACCATATACGTATACATAGTGTATCTGAGATTTTACCAAAACTAAGTACCGAATTATGGCAACTAAATACTAATAATTGAAAGTTTGGACGGATACTGAAGTATTGAATTTTGATGGCTAAGTAACTGATAATTAATAGCCATGGTTTTGTAGAACTTTCTGAGTTTTTACTGAATTCTGAGATTGTATATTGAATACTGAGTACTTCATTTGTAACTGTAACTATAGGAGTTATTATCTAATAGACATGCCCCATTTTGAGCTGATCGGGGTCTAACCTGTGACCTTAGTTGGAAGGGTGCTAATAGCATGCCATGGGTATTAATAATAGCTATGGAGTTAGTCCTAATTAATAGGTGACCTCTGAGATCAGTCCTAACTAGTGGGTCATCCTTGAGAGTTTCAGTCCTAACTAACGGGTGACATCTCATAACCTACGTTGGCTACGTAGTTCTGGAACTTAAGGATTGCTTCTAAGGACCAAGTCCTAACTAATGGGTAAACCTCCCTCCCTAGGGTCGCTCGTTGCTGAATCCTACACCCAACTGAAAGGACACTATAACAAATCATTACTAGACTAAATTAACTGAACTAACATTGATAGTGAAGGCTAACTGAATATTGCGGTTATGACACTTGATGTTGGGTGTATTTATGCATTCTAGCATCACTATTCTAGCCTTTTTAGTCTTGTTTTGAGGATGATTCTAAGATATAATGGTTAATAATGAGATAAATGTGTTAAAACATGTTTTTATATGGTGCAAGATTAATTCCAAGAATGCTTGTAATTAAGAGAATCAATTGGAGTTCAATAGAGAAAACTAGTCTTTCTAGCGTGAGCTAGTTGCTTGTCTAGCCTCTCATGTTGGATTCTCTTTAGATCTATGTATTCCGTATGGTTTTAAATGTGTTATTATACTTGTAACTAAGTTTTAGGAGTCTACATAGTGAACATGAGTTAAGGGAAGAGTTTAAACTTGAGTTAAAGATCAAAGTGAAATTTGTGTATGCTTAGCTCGTGTTTCAATTTCATCGTGTTGGATTTTTTGTTGTTTTGATCTTTAAATTTTTGTATTTAATGATATAGGATGATTGGTTAATGTATTATGATGATATATGAAGGATATACAAGCTTCAAATGAAGTGGGAACAACTCAAAAAGGCTCAGAATGGCTCAACGAAGGCACAATGTGCAAATAAATGCACTTTTGGACCGCTGGAATGTATAGGGCGTGTGTGACTTGTAGGAGTGGCCAATTGACTTTTTAGAAACACCAATGGGTTCATAGGTAGCCTAAAATTGCAACCATATGGTGCATGGGGGTCCTAAAGCCGATTAGCCCACGACGCAGGCTCATTTCGGTGCCCTATTTGCCTTAGAAAAATTCTGAAGAATAAATTCCAGAGAGGTAGGGCAATTTGGAGGCGACGCCACATCTGGAGTGGGGCTCAACTAGGGCACTGTCCTACCCACTCCCTGGCTCACTAACTGAATATTTTCAACTCCAAAAGGGATTGGGCTTGCTACTATACTATAAATACATTTTATATCACATTTTTTACATATTTTTTGGACATCTTGGAGGATTGGAGGCTACCACAATTTATTTTAGATTGTATCATTCTTTAATTTAGTTTCTTTATGGTTTATATCATCTATCCAAGAGATTGGATGATGAATATGTCCATTAAAGGCTAAAACTCCTATTTGGGGTTAAGGCCACGTTCATGAATACTTTCATTTTGAATTAATTTTGTTGATTTTCTTATCATTTTTGGTTGCTTGTTTATTCTTATTTTTACTATTTTAAGGTATTTTAACTATTTTAAGGATTAGCTACCCTTAGAATACATTAATTGTCAACTCTGTGATCTTGGGAGTGGGAATAGGAAGATAGAACAAGGGAATAAGCAAAGTATGGTTCTTATTTTTCTATAAAATAAGGAATTTAAATTAGCATCTAGGACATGGATATACTTAGATGCCTTACTTAATTCACTCATTGGATGATAGCCTACATAACTTTATTGGATTATTACATCCCTACTCAATGATGTAGGTATAAGGTCCAACTTAGGTAAACAATTTACTGTTGAGAAACCGTGATCATGCAATTAACCTTACGTAATCCACAACCAAGATAAGCAATTTAATGAATGGAGTTCAATAATGTAGTATGATTGTTTGTAAGCCTTAACCCTGGGCTTCTATCCATAGATTTTCCTAAGTGATTACTTTTTTGCATTAGTTTAGTTTATTTGTAGTTTACAATTCTAATACTCTATTTTTTACTCTTCTTAATTTGTTAAAACTAGAATTGGATAGGCGACGAACGCAAGTCCCTAAGAGTTTGATCCTTGGGCTTCCTTGAAGCCACTTACTACTTGATAACACCACATACACTGGCGTGTGTGTATGGGCACTGTCAAGTTTTTGGCGCCGTTGTCAAGGACTTATAACTAGGCAACTATCTTATTTTTAGTTTTTTGATATTGAGTTTTAAATATATTTTTTTGTAGTTTCTTTTTATTTTCTTTTATTTCTATTTTTCTCACACTCTTCTTGAGATGTCAGTCTTTGATAGATAGTTTTTGAGGGATGAAGATTCTTGTCATTTTTGTGGAGGACCCCACCATGAAGCTTTTTGGCTTGATTTTAATCCAAGCATTTGGAGGGGCCCTGTTTCTTTCCAACCTATAGAGAAACCCACAAGTTGGTTTGTGATTTGTTATAGTCTGTATCACTTTACAGATATGTGTGCTTTTCATCTTGATTCAGTCATGTTTGTGGGCAATTCTAAACAGACATTAAGGAGGTAGATGTAGAGTTGACCTTCCAACCAGTTGTAGATGAAATAGATGATAATTCGAGGAAGTTTGAGTACTTGAAAACTAAATTTGTCAAACAGGTTGAGGAGTTACCACTGCCACCATGTCTACAGTGGCTAAGAGAAGAAAAATATGAGGAGGATATTAGCCAATTTATGGAGAAAACACAAGAATTGCAGCCACTCGATTGTCATCTTTATCTTGAGACTAAAATTAAGAAGGTGAATAAAAGTGAAGGTGTAGTGGAGTGTGTAAATTTTAAAGTAAGATTAGTTGGGCCTCATTCAAAGCATTTTTCAATATTATGTTTAGATGATATCTTGTCTGTGGAATAATTTAAAATAGTGGAAGAGTATGAAGATAATAAACAAGAATCTTATATTCTTAATTTTGCACAAGACAAGCAACATAAAAACACACCTCACTTCAAGGCCGAGTGGTTTACCATGCACATACCATTACTCAGTTCCTTAATCTTTGTACCACCTCCCTATGACGAAGGCAAAAAGTTGGATTTGAAATTGAGAGTGAAATTTATATCCATACGGTGGAGGAAAAAGTTGATTTGGATCATGCTACAGCACAAAATTAGGAACTTCTTGGAAGGCAAACCAAGCTAAGGTATGTTTTATTTTTAGTTTTTATTTTTTATTTCACATATTTTTTTTTTGTTTTTGATTGAGTCACAGGTTAATGGAAAGTTTGAGAACCATAAACTTGAGCTAAAGAACATGGCAAAAACTGAGTGTGGGATCCTATGGACCTCTTTTATGTGTGAAGATGCTACTAGCTAGGCCTAGAGGCCTCAGAGAGTATTTCTAACTTTTACTTTTAAATTCACTTTGGGGACAAAGTAGATTTTTAAGTATGGGGTGAGGAAATTCACAAATTTTGGCTCAATTTAAAATTTTTTAGGATTTGAATTAGTGAGATATTCTTGTTGGTACATGAAGCAAGTGGGTTTGTTTGTAAAAGCATGTTGATTGAATGAATTTCTATTTTTAAGAATCTTAGTCTCATTTTTTTTACTCTTGTACTCTTCGGCTTAATTTTGAATTCATGCTATTATTTGGTTGGGATTCTATGATGATCCAATTGAGTTGAGCATGTACCATGTGAGTGTGAGCTTTTTTGTAAATTCCTTGTTGCATGTGATGTCTAGAACTTGCCCAGTGTGTGTGTAAAGCGAAATAAAGAATGTGGGTTTAGGAGATGATTTAGGTATTTTCTTTGATAGCCTTATTCTGAACCTTCTATTTGTCCTACCCATTGTGCATTATCCTAGTTAACCCCCATTGAGCCTTTAGCCTTATCTTTGGTAAGTTTATATGTAGCCTAGTCTCCTTCTTTGATAAACCATAATTTGATACAAAAATCTCCTAAGTACTTTAAACTAAAAAAAGAGAAAAAGAAAAAAATTGAAAAAGAAGTTTGAGAAATTGAAGAAGAAAAAGGTGAAATTGATACCCTAAGGTAATAGCTATTAGTGTGTATAATTGATGTGTGATGGTTGGGATTGTTATAATTGATGTTATAAATATTCCCATGATTGTAGAGAATGAGGAAAATTGAATCTTGAAGGAATAAACAATATGCCCACCATGTGTGTGTGAAAATGTTTAAAAGAGATGGGGTAAAATAAAAGATATGGGTGGATGAAAAATTGTACTTTGGCTGTTGGAGATTGGTTTAAAATGTTTAATGAATTGTATTAAAGCGCATAGATAGGCTATTCACTATTTTTGGCAAAAATAGTTCCTACCCGTCCCTTAGCCTATATTACAACCTGAAAAAGAACTATTTGATCCTAAGCCTTACATTCTAGTATTAGCTGAGCATTACACTAAGGGAAAGCCTATGGTTCATTGTGTGTAACTTGTGAATTCTTTGTGAGAGTGAGCTTAATTTGATTTTTGTAGCCATCATGCTATGAATTGCGTGATTGTTTGTGATTATGGGTAACTCTCTTATTGTGAGGGGAACATGTTTGATGAATATGGGTGATTAAAAGGATGTCCTTGATTGAGTGTTAAGCATAATTTTTCCAACTAGATGAGTCAATTCTTGAGACTAGGATGTTTTGGGAGTAGTGTTCATGAGCTATCAATTTTGTTTCTAACGTGCTTGATGTAGAAACTTTCATTCGTGTAGTCATGATAGTACTATCTTGAGTATCTTGCATGGATTAGAAGTGTAGAGTCTTCAGCTCATGTTACTTAGAGTGAAGAGTTGTTCAAGGACGAAAAAGGTTTTAAGTGTTGGGTGGTGATGTTAGGTGTATTTATGCATTCTAGAATCACTATTCTAGCCTTTTTGGGTTTTTTTTAAGGATGATTCTAAGCTATAATGGTTAATAATGAGATAAATGTATTTAAACATGTGTTTATATGGTTGAAGGTGAATTCCAAGCAAGTTTGTACTTAAAAGAATCAATTGGAGTTCAATAAAGAAAACTAGTCCTTCTAGCGTGAGCTAGTTCCTTGTCTAGCCTCTCTTGTTTGATTCTATTGTGTTATATATGTTCCTTATGGTTTTAAATGTGTTATTATACATGGAACTAAGTGTTAGGAGTATACATAGAGCATATGAGTAAAGGTAAGGTTTGAAAGTGGAGTTAAAGATCAAAGTGAAATTTGCCTATGCGTAGCTCGTGTTTCTATTTCGTTGTGTTGGATGTTGTGTTGTTTAGAGATTTTTATTGTTGTGTTTGATTATATAGGATGATTGGTGAACTGATTATTATGTTATATAAAGGATATATACGCTTCAAATAAAGTGGGAACAACTCAAAAGGGCTCGGAATGGCTCAATGAAGGCACAATGTGCAGATTGACGCACCTTTGAACCCCTTGAATGTCTAGGGTGCGTGTTACTTGTAGGAGTGGCCAATTGAATTTTTAAAAATAAGAATGGATTCATAAGTGGCCGAAAATTGTAACCATATGGCGCATAGTAGTCTTTAAGGCGATTAGCCCGCGACGTGTGCTCATTTCGGTGCCCCCTTTGCCTAAGAAAAGTTTTAAAGAACAAATTCCAGAGAGGTAGGGAGATTTGGAGGCGATGCATCACCTGGAGTGGGGCTCAACCCATGGCGCGCCACCCCACTCACTCCCGGACTCAATAGCTGAAGGTTTTCAACTCAAATATCGATTGAACTTTCTCCTATACTATAAATACATGTTATATCACATTTTTTACATACTTTTTTGACATCTTGGATCATTGGAGGCTACCACAACTTTTTTTAGGTTGTATCATTCTTTAATTTAGTTTCTTTATGGTTTGTATCATTATCTAAGGGATTAGATGATGAATATGTCCATTAAAGGCTAAAACTACTATCTGGGCTTAAGGCCACGTTCGAGAATACTTTCATTTTAAATTAAGTTTTTTGATATTCTTATCATTGTTGGCTGCTTGTTTATTCTTATTTTAACTTTTTTAAGGATTAGCTACCCTTAGAATACATCAATTGTCAACCTTGTGATCTCGGGAGAGGGAATAGGAAGATAGAACAAGGAAATAAGCAAAGTATAGTTCTTGTTTCTTTATAAAATAGGAATTTGAATTAGTATCTAGGACATGGATGTACTTAGATTTCTTATTTGATTCACAGGTAGGATGACGGCTTACATAACTTAATTGGATTATTACAACCCCGCTCAATAATGTAGGTGTAAGGTCCAACTTAGGTAAACGATTAACGGTTGGGAAACCGTGATTATGCAATTAACCCTATGAATCAACAACCAAGATAACAAATTTAAAGAATGAAGTTCAATATTCTAGTATGATTGCTTATAATCCTTAACCCTGGGCTTCTATCCATAGATTTTCCTAAGTGATTACTTTTCTGAATTATTTTAGTTTTATTTTTAGGTTACAATTATAAAACTCTATTTCTTACTCTTCTCAATTTGGTAAACTAGAATTGGATAGGCGATGAACGCAAGTCCCTGAGAGATAGATACTTGGGTTTTATTGAATCCACTTACTACTTAATAAGACCACGTACACTTGCGTGTGCGCTTGGGCGCTGTCATGTTTTTGGCGCCGTTTCTAGGGACTTGTAACTCAGTTACTATTTTATTTTTAGTTTTTCGATATTGAGTTGTAATAAGTTTTTTTTAGTTTCTTTTTATTTTCTTTTATTTCTATTTTTATCATACTCTTTTCGAGATGTCAGTCTTGGATAGATGATTTTCGAGGGATGATGGTTCTTGTCATTTTTGTGGAGGACCCTACTATGAGACTTTTTGTCGAGATTTTGATCCAAGCATTTGGAAGGGGCCTGTTTGTTTCCAACCTGTGGAGAAACCAAAAAGTTGGTGTATGGTTTGTTACAATTCTATATCACTCTGTAGATATATGTGCTTTTAATCTTGATTCAGTTATATTTGCAGGCAATGCTCAACAGACAATTTTGGAGGTAGATGCAGAGTTGATCTTCCAACCAGTTGTAGATAGAGTAGATGATAATTTGTGGAAGTCTGAGTACTCGGAAACTAAATTTGTCAAACAGGTTAAGGAGTTACGACTACCACTATGTCAATAGTGGCTAAGCAAAGAAAAATATGAGGAGGATATCAGCCAATTTATGGAGAAAATAAGAGAATCAGAGCCACTAGATTGTAATCTTTATCTTGAGACTGAAATTTAGAAGGTGAATAAAAGTGAAGGTGTAGTAGATTGTGTAAATTTTGAAGTAGGATTGGTTGGGCCTCATTTAAAGCACTTTTCTACATTATGTTTAAATGATATCTTGTCTGTGGAATCATTTAAAATAGTGGAAGAGCAGGAAGATGAGAAACAAGAATCTTATATTCTTAATTTTTCACAATACATGAAACATAAAAACACACCTCACTTCAAGTCCAAGTTGTTCACCATGAATATCCCATTACTCGGTTCCGTAATCTTTGTACCATGTAGTGCCCCGAAATCCCATATCGAAGAGTTACACGGTACTCAAGGCTACAAGTAGCCACAATCTAACCCTTTGATCCTGCTACTAAATCTAACACTTACTTTAGGATAAATGAGCTAAGCAATAATAATATATCATGCCGAATCTAAACTAAAATAATAAAAAACATTATCTAGATAACAAATACTGAAAATTTGGAAACTCCAACTATTAGTCCGACAAGCCTCTACTTACTATGGAACTAGAGAGTCATTGGGACAAACTCCCAACTGACTCAAACTAAACTGAAAACAATAAACAACTTCTATCAAGACTGAAAATCAGAGAAATAAGTCCTCAAACCAGGAGTAGTCACCCACTGTGGAAGTGTAGATGAAGGTACTCAAAGATCATTGTTGCTGTTGAGAATGAGCACCTAAACCTACATTATGAGACAATGTAGCATGTAGACATATATGTGTATTAGTACTTTGAGGATATACTGAGTATATAGGGGTGTATGAAATAAGTAAACATTAACATTACTCTTAATAAAACTATGTATGTTGATATAAATGACTCACATAGCTTGAATAAATCTGAAATCTAAATCTCATAAATCATGAATAATGAAACATGTAGCATAAATCACGTGAGTCATTATACTTAGTTCTAAAATCTGTACTCTCCTCTTATACTCAATGTTTGCAGCAAAAGGAATCTTAATATAATAACTTTCAAAACTTATGCTTTTATCGTAAGAAGAATAGGACTTTAGGAACTCAAGGACTTGGGAACTTTAGGACTATAAAGCTTTAGAGACTTAGAGATTCTGGGAACTTGGGAGTTTTTTCTAACCGACATAAATTATATAAGCTGACATGGAGTCCAACGTCTTTCCCATGTTGGGGAGAGCTGTTCTACCCTTGCCATCGGAGTAGAACCTTAACTTTAGTGATCACTATCTTAACCCACTTGGGGTAAATCATAATCCTACAGTGGCTCATAGTTCTGGGCATGAGACCTTGGAATCAAGTTCAACTCGATACTAAGTACTAGTCCCATACTTAGGCGTAGAACTTTTAGGAAATCTACATTAAAATAGTACAAAGATGTATAGAGGAGCCAATGATACTTCTTTTTGCTTTAAATCACAAATACTACGGATTCCTATTTTAGCTTAGGATTCAAAGATCAACTTTCTTCCTTGAAACTTTTTAAACAATCATCAAGGAGACTTAAAATCATCATCTTCTTAAAATATCAAGTCTAAATCTTAGGGCTTAAAGCCCATGTTTCAAACTTATGCTCAAACACCCAAAGGTTCATACTTGATAATGTAATTATTGATAAATCAACTCAAAATCTAGAAAAAATATGATCATGTGAAAAAATATTCGAAAGTAGACATGTATCTCAATATCCAAATCACTCAAGGTCTCAAAATCATGCAATTAGCAAGATGGGGTATGAACCTTAACTTACATTTCAAGGAAATCATATAAAAATTCAGAAATTTGTAACTTAAAGTAAGTTTTTGGGCACAAGAATGAAATATTTATTCTTGTTAAAACCTCACATACCTTATTTGGCTTGATTAAGTGGAACAAGTTGACTTTTTAGGCCTTTAAAATGTTCTTGGAGGCTTTTCTTGAAAGTTCTTGAATGGTGATGCTTTGATTCTTGAATTTTCTTAAAAAAGGGTTTGGACCTTATTCTTGAGAGTTGATTTTGTAAGGAACCTTAATTTTGATGATATGGATGAATATGAAGTTATGTGCTTTGATTTGATTTAATTAGGTGTTAAAAAGGGTGGAAAAGACAAAAAATTCCTTTTAAAAATGGTTTAAAATCGCTAAATGGAGGTCCCTGACGGTTTGGGCGATGAATTGTCGCCCTAGGGATGGACTGTCCCTTCAACCCATCACTTTTTGGCAAGGAAAAAGGCTTACTGCCTCAATTGTGTCGGTTTTAGCGATTGTCCATCATAGGAATAACGGTCTGTTGGCCTTCTCATCTATTTGGCAGTCCAGATAGCTCACTGTAAAATGGCCATAATATTTTACCCCGATACCAGATTTTGGTGAATTTGGTATCATTGGAAATCTTATTAAATTATCTATCTGTTTATGGATCATAATCTCAAAACTTTATAGTATAACAAAAGATATGTTCATTTGATGTTGACTATACAAAAATCCTTCTCAAGAATTCAATCGGTAAGGGATGTTTTGATTTACCTAATAGCTAGGACATATTTAAGGCCTTAATACACACCAACCTTGATCATTAAACTACCAAATTCACTATAATTTATTTCTCATGACCTTGAAGCATGGTTCTACTATTGGTTGGAACTCCGGCGTATTACAATATCTCCCCCTTGGAAACATTTGTGCTCGAATAAGGTTGGATAGCTGAGAAAACTGAGGATGCACAGCCAAAATAAATTACTAAACTAATTCTACATCATTCTAATCCTTTGAGTACTTTTGGGAATGCATGAACTTAAAAAAAGGCACTATTTATCTGAATACATGCTTACAAAAGAACTTAATCAAGGAAGAGTAGTACCTTCGGATAAATCTGAGTTTGCAGTGAATAGATGAAGGTACTTGTCTCGTATAACTTCTTTTTCTTCCTAAGTAACACCTTCAACTGACTGGTTCCACCAAAGAACCTTGACCAAGGGAACTTCTTTGTTCCGTAGTCTACGGATCTAATTGTCTAGAATTTCAACTGGAATCTCTTCATAAGAAAGACTGGTCAGAATATATGAGCTCCCAGAAGGAACTACAACAGTGGTGTCACTAATACATTTCTTAAGCATAGAGATATGGAATATCGGATGAATAGCTGACAAGTCTTCGGGCAACTCAACTTCATAAGCTACTTTCCAAACACGTCTTAGAATTTTGTAAGGGCCAACATAATGGGGACTAATCTTTCCCTTTTTACTAAATCTCCTCACCCCTTTCATAGGTGAAATCTTTAAATATACTAAGTCATCATTTTCAAACTCAAGATCTCTTCTTCTCAAATCTGCATATGATTTTTGGCGACTCTGGGCTGTCTTCAATCTTTCTCTAGTCAACTTTACTCTTTCCATAGTTTCAAACATTGCATCAGGCCCAAGCAAGGAGGACTCACCCACTTCAAACAAACCTATGGGTGATCTACATGTCCTCGTATAAAGATCCTCAAATGGGGCCATCTGAATGCTATAATGATAACTGTTATTATAAGAGAACTTGATCAATGGAAAATGTTCATCCCAAGTACCCTTGAAATCAAGAGCACATGCCCGCAACATGTCTTCTAGAGTTTGGATGGTCATCTCTGCCTGACTATCTATCTACAGATGAAAAGAGAAACTAAGGTGAACTTGGGTACCAAGACCCATCTGAAAAGCTCTCTAAAATTATCAAGTAAACTGAGTACCCCTATCTGAGATGATAGACAAGGGAACTCCATGCAGTCTGACTAAATCTTGGATATACAACTTTGTATAATCCTTAGATGTATAAGATGTATGCACTGGTAAGAAATGCGCTGGCTTAGTCAACCTGTCTACAACAACCCAAATCGAATCATGATGACGGCGCAAAAGGGGTTAACCAGTCAAAAAATCCATATTCATCTTTTTCCACTTCCAAGTGAGGATATCAAACTCTTACATCACACCACCAGATATTTGGTGCTCTACCTTAACCTGTTGGTAGGTTGCGTACTTTGCCACAAACTCGACTATATCATTCTTCATACCACTGCACCAATAGATTTCCCGTAAGTCATAGTACATGTTGGTAGTGCCAGGATGAATAGAATATCGTGTGCCATGCACTTCAACCATAATTCTCTGCCTCAAATAATCAACCAAGGAACACACAATCTATCCTAAAACCTCAACACACAATCAACCCCTTAGGAGAAAACTTCTATCTTTTGGTCTTTAACCGACTCATTCAGTTTGACCAAACTAAAATCCATGTCTTTATTTTCCTTCACTTCCAAAACTAAAGAGGATTCAGAACTACTCTGAACCCAAACATTACCTTCAGTTGAATCAAGAAACCTAACACCCAATCTAACCAAATGATGTACTTCATGAGCTAATTATTTCTTATCGTTCTCCACATGAGCCACACTAACCATAGACAACCTACTAAGGGCATCTGCAACTACATTGGACTTGCCCGGATGATACAACACACTCATATCATAATATTTTAGCAACTCTAACTACCTCCTCTAGTGAAGATTAAGCTCCCTCTGGGTAAACATATACTACAGGCTTTTGTGGTCTGTGAAGACATCCATATGAACACCATATAAATAGTGTCTCTATATTTTCAAAGCAAACACCACGGCAGTTAACTCTAAATCTTGGGTTGGGTAATTCTTTTCTTGAGGCTTTAACTATCTAGAGGCATAGGCTATAAGCTTACTTCTCTGCATCAACACGTAATCAAAACCAACTCTAGAAGCATCAAAATACAGCACAAAACCATCTGGACCATCGGGCCATGTTAACACTGCAACTGAAGTGAGTCGAGTCTTCAAATCCTGAAAACTCTTCTCGCAGGAATTTGACGATAGGAACTTATCTTTCTTTTAGGTTAATTGGGTCATGAGAGACATAATAGATGAGAAACCTTCAACAAAGCGGTGGTAATAGCCAGCTAGACCCAATAAACTTCTAATGTCTGGAAGAGAGATAGATCTAGGCCAATTCCTTAAGGCTTTTTTCTTTTGGGGATCAACTCTAATGCCTTCAGCAAAAATAATATGACCGAGAAAAGCTACTGACCTTAGCCAAAACTCACACTTGCTGAATTTGGCAAAAAAAGGTGATCTCTAAGAATTTCCAAGGCAATTCTAAGATGATTTGCATGGTCATCAACACTACGGAAGTACACAAGGATATCATCTATGAATACGATGACAAACATATCAAGATACTATTGGAACACTTAATTTATGAGGTCCATGAAAGTTGCTGGAGAATTGGTCATCTCGAAAGACATGACTAGAAACTTAAAATAACCATAGCAAGTTCTGAAAGTTATCTTTGGAATATCACACTCCCTTATTTTAAGCTGATGATAGCTGGATCTAAGGTCTATCCTTGAGAAATAACTTGCACCTTGCAATTGATCAAACAAGTAATCAATTCTAGGAAGAGGATATTTGTTCTTGACTGTGACCTTATTAAGCTGATGATAATCAATGCACGTACACAAAGAACCATCTTTCTTTCGCACAAACAGGATGGGTGTGCCCCCATAGAGAAACACCAGGCCTTGTGAGGTGCCACATAGTTTTGAGGGATAAAAATAGGCTGTTTGTTAGGAAAAAGGTCAATACTAAACTCTATTTCCCCATCGGGAGATACCCTTGGGAGATCTTCTAGAAACACATATGGAAACTCATTAACTATATTAACTGACTGAACTATTAGAGTCTCATACTTAGTGTCTTTAACTCGAGCCAAAGGATAAATGCAACCTTTGAAAATCAACTTTCTGGCCTTAAGGTAAGATATGAAATGACTCTTGGGAGATATAAAATTTCCAGACCACTCAAAGACTGGCTCATCTAGGAATTAAAACTTAACCACACGGGTGCGACAATCTATAGATACATAATAGGAATGAAGCCAATCCATACCAAGAATAAGATCAAAATTGACCATATCTAACTCTATCAAATTTGAAAATATGACCTTATGAAGAATAGTAATAGGACACTCTTTTTAAACTTTCTTAGCAATAACTAACTCTCCTAATGGGGTAGAAACCATGATAAGCTCAGGGATATTTTTGGAACTTATCTCAAAATTCACAGTAACTAATAGAGTTACATAAGAGAAACTTGACCCAGGGTCAAAAAATACATACACAACAAAATAAAAGACACGAAGCATACCAGCAAAAACATCCAGTGAATCCTCCTGCTCCTGGCAATATGGAAAAGCATAAAATTAATTTGGTACCGACGGCCAGCAGTGCTGGATGAAGCACCCTGAGAAGGTGCTGAGCGAGCTACAGGAGCTGGTGCACTGGTAGCTTGAGTCTCGGGACGAACATCCCTGTTACCCTATCTAGCATGTGTATACTATCTAAGTCTATGGACCAACTTACCACAAACAAAATAACCTTTTTGTTTGGTCAAACACTTATCGGGATGGGTTCTGCCACACTTAGCACATGGGGGATTACTAGGTCTATTACTCACACTGTTCGTAGATCTGAACATAGAACACTTACTCCCTTGCTCCTTCCTATTTTTGGGAATAGGAGCACTAGCTGATAAAGGTGCTGGTATAGATGAACAATTCTGAAACTACAGGTAGTTCCATCCATGGGATCTAGTCTGGCTATACTCAAACTGCTCCTTTTGATCCCTCTTATGTCCTCTTACTCTCTCTCTCTCTATCCTTCATCTTTTTTGCCTTAATCTATTGAGCATACATCATTAGTCTAGAAAGATCCATGTCTCTATTGATCATAGTAGTCCTATACTCCTTAACCACTAATCGAGACATACCAGTCATGAACTTACTCACACTAGATTTAGGGTCAGCTATCAAGTCAGGAGCATACTCAGATAACTGGTTGAACTTGAGGCAATACTCATTTACTGTCATGGATCCTTGCCTCAGGTTTATGAACTCCTCTATCTTTGCTTCCCTCATCTCAAGTGGGAAGAACTTTCCCAAAAATGTATCCCAAAATACCTGCCAAGTCATAGGAGCTGCATTCTCCCCTCTATTCTTCCTCCACATCACTACCCAATCATAAGCAACATCCTTCATCCTATAAGATGACAATTCTACACTCTCCTCCTTAGAAACATGCATAACTTAGGTGATTTTCTTCTCCTCATCAAGATACAACTGCGGGTCCTCACCTACTTTTAACCCAAAGATTTCTGATGGATTCATCCTCATAAAATCACAAAGTTTGGTTGCGGCTGTATCACCCCTTTGTTGATGTGGAAAAATAGCCTAATTATTAGCTTGCACAGTAGCAGTCACAGCTTGGGCTAATATCTGAAAAGCAGCCTGAAATTCAGCATGAGACACATTCTCATTTAAGGGATCGACAGACTAGGGTGGCTTATTGTTATTTCTACGAGCATAAACTCTGTGGGTAGGCATTTTCTGTCATAAAAGAGCACGAGTCAATAGCAGATAGAGACAGCTGTAAGCATGATGGATTCTGAAAGAAATAGATGACTTTTTCTAAAACGTCTTATAGCCTCTTCCATATAGATATGACTCACTTCACACTGATGATCAAGACTCTATGTAACATGGCTTGTCAGAATCCCTAGGACTCTTTAAACCTTAGGCTCTGATACCAAGTTTGTAATGCCCCAAAATCTTATCCTAAAGAGTCACATGGTGCTCAAGGCTATAAGTAGACCCAAGCTAACCCTTTGAGCCTGCTACAAAATCTAACACTTACTTTAGGATAAATGAGCTAAGCAATAATACTATATCATACTGAATCTAAACTGAAATAACAAAAACATTATCTGGATAACAAATACTGAAAATCTAGAAACTCCAACTATTACTTCGACACGCCTCTACTTACTAAGGAACTAGAGAGTCATTGGGACAAACCTGCAACTGACTCAAATTGAATGGAAATCAATAAATGACTGCTATCAAGATTGAAAATCATATAAATATGTCCGCAATCCATAAGGACTCACTAACTATGAAAGTGTAGATGAAGGTACTCAGAGATCACTATCGTTGTTGAGACTGAGCACCTGAACCAACATTATGAGATAATGTAGCACATAGACATATATGTGGATCAGTACTTTGAGGATGTACTTAGTATATGGGGGTGCATGCAATAAGTAAACATTATCATTACTCTTTATAAAACCATGTATGTTGATATAAATGACTTACATAGCTTAAATAAATTTGAAATCTAAATCTAATAAATCATGAATAATGAAACATGTAGCATAATTCTCATGAGTTATTATACTTAGTTCTAAAATTTGTATTCTCCTGTTATTCTCAATACTTGAAGGAAAAGGAATATTAAAACAATAACTTTTAGAACTTATGCTTTTATATTGATAAGAATACAAATTTGGAAACTCAAGGACTTGGGAACTTTAAGACTATAATGCTTCGGAGACTTGGATTCTATGGGAACTAAGGAGTTTCTTGTAACCGACCTAAATCATATGAGCTGGCACGGAGTTTAACATTTTTCCCATGTTGGGGAGAGCTGTTTTACCCTTGCCATTAGAGTAGAACCTTAACTTTAGTGATCACTATCTTAATCCACTAAGGGTAAATCACAATCCTACTGTATCTCATAGTTTTAGGGCGTGAGACCCAGGAATCAATCCTAACTCTGTGCTAAGTACTAGTCCCATACTTAGGCTCAGAACTTTTAGGAAATCCACCTTAAGATAGTACACGTATGTTTAGAGAAAGCCAATTATACTTCTCTTTCCTTTAAATCATAAACACTATGGATTCCTATTTTTGCTTAGGATTCAAAGATTAACTTTCTTCCTTAAAACTTGGTAAACAATCATCAAAGAGGCTTAAAATCATGATCTTCTTAAAATATCAAGGCTTAATCTTAGGGCTTAAAGGCCATATTTTAAATTTATGTTAAAATACCCAAATGCTCATGCTTGATAATGTAATTATTGGTAAATCAACTCAAAATCTGGAAAAAATATGATTGTGTGGATAAATATTCGAAAGTAGACACGCAACTCAATATCCAAATCACTTATAGCCTCAAAATTATGCAATTAGTAATATGGCGTTAAAACCTAACTTAAATTTCATGGAAATCGTATCAAAATTCAAAAATTTGTAACTAAAAGTAAGTTTTTGGGTACAAAAATGAAATAATTATTCTTGTTGAAATACCACATACCTTATTTGTTTTGACTCAATAGAACAAGTTGACTTTTGAAGCCTTGAGAATATTCTTGGAGGCTTTTCTTGAAGGTTCTTGCATGCTGATGTTTTAATTCTTGAATTTTCTTAAAGAAAGGTTAGACTTTGTTCTTGAGGGTTGATCTTGAAAGGAACCCTAATTTTGATGCTATGGATGAATATGAAGTTATGTGCTTTGATTTGATGTAATTAGGTGTTAAAAATGGTGGAAAAGATGAACTATCCTCCAGGAGATGGGACGTCCCTTCAACCTATCATTTTTTGGGCCAAAAAACGGACTTACTATGTCAGTTGCGATGGTCCATCGGCCTTTTCGTCGCACTTTGGCAGTCTGGATAGCTCACTGTAAAATAACCATAACTTTTTATTCCGATACTGAATTTTGGTGAATTTGGTATAGTTGGAAACATAATTCAATTATCTATCTGTTTGTTGGCTATGAGATTAAAAATTCACATTATAACAAAAGATATGCTCATTTAAAGTTGACTATACCAAAATCCTTCTCAAGAATTCAATCTGTAAGGGATGTTTTGATTCGCCTAATAGCTAAGACATATTTGAGACCTTAATACACACCAACCTTGATCATAAAACTACCAATTAACTATGATTTGTTTCTCATGATCTTGAAGTATGGTTTTACTATTAGTTGGAATTCAAGGGTATTACATACCACCCTCCTTATGAGCATGGCAAAAAGATGGATGCAGAATTGGGGGTAAAATTTATATCCTCATGGTGGAGGACAAAGTTAATTGGCGTCATGCCACGCCACTAAATTAAGCACTTCTTGAAAGGGAACCCAAGCTAAGGCATGTTTTCATTTTAGTTTTTAGTTTTTATTTCATGTAGTTTTTGTTTTTTATTGAGTCACAAGTTAAAAGGAAGTTTGAGTACCATAAACTTGAACTAAGGAGCATGGAAAAAATTGAGTGTGGGGTCCTATGGACTTCCTTTATCTGTGAAGATGCTACTATCTAGGCCTAGAGGCCTTAGGGAGTATTACTATCTTTTTACTTTTAAATTCACTTTTGGGATAAAGTAGATTTTTAAGTGTAGGGGAAATTTTCAAGTTTTGGCTGAATTTAAAATTTTTTAGGATTGGAATAAGTGAGATATTCTTGTTGGTTCTATTTTTTATTACATGATGCAAGTGGGTTTGTTTGTAAAAGCATGTCGATTGAATTTCTATTTTTTAAGACTCTTATTCTCATTTTTTTGACTCTTGTACTTTTTGGCTTAATTTTGAATTCATGCTATTGTTCGGTTGGGAGTGTATGATGATCCTATTGAGTTGCACATGTGCCATGTGATTTGGAGATTTTTTTTTGTATATTCCTTATTGCATGTGATATCTAGAACTTTCCCGGTATGTGTGTGAAGTGAAATAAGAATGTAGGTTTAGGAGATGATTTAGGAATTTCCTTGATATCCTTATTCTATACCTTCTATTTGTCCTACCCATTGTGCATTATCCTAGTTAACCCCCATTGAGCCTTTAGCCTTATCTTTGGTAACATCATATGTAACCTAGTCTCCTTCTTTGGTAAACCATAATTTGATCCAAAAATCTTCTAAGTGCTTTAAATTAAAAAAAAAAAAAAAGAAAAAAAATTGAAAAAGGAGTTTGAGAAATTGAAGAAGAAAAGAGTAAAATTGATGCCCCAAGGTAATAGGTATTGGTGTGTATAATTGATGTGTGATGGTTGGGATTGTTATTATTAATGTTAGAAATATTCCCATGATTGTAGAGAATGTGAAAAATTGAATCATGAAGGAATAAAAAATATGCCCACCATGTGTTTGTGAAAATGCTTAAAAGATATAGGGCAAAATAAAAATATGGGTGGATGATAAATTGTACTTTGATTTTTGGAGATTGGTTTTAAATGTTTAATGAATTGTATTAAAGCACATAGAGAGGTTATTTAATATTCTTGGCCAAAATAATTCCTACCCATCCCTTATCCTACAGGACAACCCAGAAAAGACCTATTTGATCCTAAGCTTTACATTTTAATATTAGTGGAGCATTACACTAAGGGAATGCCTATGGTTTATTCTGTGTAACTTGTGAATTCTTTGTGAGAGTGACCTTAATTTGATTCTTGTACCCATCATTCTATGAATTGCTTGATTGCGAGTGGTTATGGGTAACTCTCTTATTATGAGGGGCACATGTTTGATGAATATGGGTATTTTAAATGATGTCATTGATTGAGTTTTAAGCATGAGTTTGCCAACTAGGTGAGTCAATTCTTAAGACTAGGATGTTTTAGGAGTAGTGTTCATGAGCTATCAATTGTGTTTCTAACGTGCGTGAAGTAGAAACTTGCATTCGTGTAGTCATGATAGTAATATCTTGAGTGTCTTGCATGGATTATAAGTGTAGAGTCTCCATATCATGACACTTAGAGTGAAGAGTTGTTCAAGGATGAATAAGGCTTGAAGTGTGGGGTGGTGATGTTGGGGTATTTATGTATTCTAGCATCACTATTCTAGCCTTTTTAGTTTTGTTTTGAGGATGATTCTAAGATATAATGTTTAATAATTAGACAAATGTGTTAAAACATGTGGTTATATGGTACAAGGTGAATTCCAAGAAAGTTTGTACTTAAAAGAGTCAATTAAGATTCAATAGAGAAAACTAGTCCTTCTAGTGTGAGCTAGTTGCTTGTCTAGACACTCTTGTTGGATTCTATTGGGTTTTATGTGTTCATTATAGTTTTAAATATGTTATTATATATGGAACTAAGCTTTAGTATTGTACATAGTGCACATGAGTCAGGGGAAGAGTTGAAACTTGAGTTAAAGATCAAAGTGAAATTTGTATATGCTTAGCTCGTGTTTCTATTTCATCGTGTTGGATGTTGTGTTGTTTTGAGCTTTAAATTTTTGTTTATAATGATATAGGATGACTTTTTAATGTATTTCGATGATATATAAAGGATATAAAAGCTTCAAATAAAGTGTGAACAACATAAAAAGGCTCAGAATGGCTCAACAAAGGCACAATATGCCGATTGACTTACTTTTGGACCCCTGGAATATCTAGGGCGTGTGTGGCTTGTATGAGTGGCCAATTTACTTTTGTAAGACACAAAAAGATTCATAAGAGGCCCAAAATTGCAACCATATGGAGCGTGGTAGTCCTAAAGGCGATTAGTCCATGGCGTGGGCTCATTTCAGTGCCCCCTTTGCCTTAGAAAAATTCTGAAGAACAAATCCTAGAAAGGTAGGGCGATTTGGAGGTGAAGCCTCACCTGCAGTGGGGCACAACCCAGGTTACTTCCCCACACACTCCTGGGCTCAATAACTGAAGGTTTTCAACTCCAACATGGACTGGGCTTGCTCTTATACTATAAATACATGTTATATCATGTTTTTGCATACTTTTTGGATATCTTGGAGCATTGGAAGCTACCACAGCTTCTTTTAGGTTTTATCATTCTTTAATTTAGTTTTTTTATGGTTTGTATCATCTATCCAAAGGATTGGACGATGAATATGTCCATTAAAGGTTAAAACTCCTATACGGGGTTAATGCCACGTTCATGAATACTTTTGTTTTGAATTAAGTTTGTTGATTTTCTTATCATTGTCGGTTTCTTGTTTATTATCATTTTAAATATTTGAAGGATTAGCTACCCTTATAATACATCAATGTCAACCTTGTGATCTTGGGAGAGGGAATAGTAAGATGGAACAAGGGAATAA
The DNA here is from genome assembly GCF_002878395.1 of Capsicum annuum. Taxonomy (NCBI): domain Eukaryota; kingdom Viridiplantae; phylum Streptophyta; class Magnoliopsida; order Solanales; family Solanaceae; genus Capsicum; species Capsicum annuum. The sequence goes on from NC_061117.1 coordinate 131,961,958, forward strand.
GCAAAGTATGGTTCTTGTTTCTTTATAAAATAAGGAATTTGAATTAGCATCTAGGATAGGGATGTACTTAGATGCCTTACTTGATTCACACGTTGGATGACGAATTACATAACTTAATTGGATTATTACATCCCTGCTCAATAATGTAGGTGTAAGGTCCAACTTAGGTAAATGATTAACGGTTGGAAAACCGTGATCATGCAATTAACCCTACGAATCAACAACCAAGATAATCAATTTAATGAATGAAGTTCAATAATGTAGTATGATTATTTTTAAGCCTTAACCCTTGGTTTTTATCCATTGATTATACTAAGTCATTACTTTTTTGTGTTAGTTTAGTTTATTTTTAGTTTACAATTCTAAAACTCTATTTTTTACTCTTCTCAATTTGTTAAACTAAAATTGGATAGGAGGCGAATCCAAGTCCCTGAGAGATTGATAATTAGGCTTTCTTGAAGCCACTTACTACTTGATAAAACCACGTACACTTTCGTGTGCTCTTAGGAGCTGTCAACACTATTGAGTCTATTATGTAACTGCTGTAGCTTTAAGTAAATAGTGAGATTTTGGTATTGGATAACCCAAGGACTCAATAGCGTAAATAGCAAAATATAGCACAATCTTGAAAGCATAATAGCTAGTCACTTATTCGCAATTCAAGAAATGAGTTATTTTATCAAACACTTGCAAGGCATGAACTCGTGCATAGGTGGGAACAGATGCTAACATGTCATGATTTCACTATTCAATTCACATAGACATTCTATGAAACACTTGAGGAGCATGACTAATGCACATAATAATAATCACATATAAACATCATGGCTACTGCATTTAACTTTCAAATCTCAAGGGTTTTAACATGATAATTCACCTAATTCAACATACATGCTAATTGGTTTACATGAAACATGGGATAAATTTTGAATTGAAACTTATACAACAATAAATACATGAACACAATCTAATTTAAAGATGTAAATCATGAATCTAAAAACTTGTATTTTTAAAAAAGGTTCTTGAACTCCAAGGTTGAAACAAAAACCAAGGATGAACACCTAACATACCTTAGAGCTTTAATATTGAAAGAGAATTGACCTTTCTTGAACTTTCTTGGATTGGGAATTATAATTTTCTTAGTTTTCTAGAAGAGGGGCTTGAATCTTGTGCTTGAGATATGATCTTGAGAGGAAACCCTAATTTTCTTGTTCTTGAGAGAGGAGAGGATTATGAGTGATTATGAACTGATATCTTATCATTAATAGGGTTCTATGCATGATTTAAGTCATGGGAAGTGAGGGAGAAGACCAAAATAGCCCTCCAAATCTGATTGGGAATTGCTAAATTTTAAGTGTGATGACCTTGGTTGACAAGTCGTCAACCAAGTGATGACCTATCACACCAAGTCATAACTCTGAAGCTGATTTTATGGGTTGCTGGTCTTGGGTGACGACTTGGGCTGACAGGTCATCCGATAGGTGATGGCCTATCAACTCAGGTCGCCACTTGGAAGCTGATTTTTATGAGTTTTGGGTTAAGGGTGACGACTTGGGATGATAGGTCATCACTTAGGTGATGGACTATCAACTCATGTCATCACTTTGAATCTAAAAATAATGGCTCACTAGTTTTGGGTGATGACTTGGATGATAGGTCATCACTTAGGTGATGGCCAATCAACTCAGGTCGTTGCTTTGTTGACAGACAAACATGTTGAAGTAAAATGAGTATAACTTTTCTCTCTGATCTTGGATTAAGGTAAAACAAAATGTGTTGGTAAGAAGATTCAAAGATATTTCATTTGATATAGGGTAGGACATGTAATTCATTATGTACAAGGAGTAATAGTCATTTAAATTTGACCCAAGATGAAACGTTCACTAAAACTTAATCAATAAAAGCATTTTCTACTCGTCATTGAGTTAGGAGATTTTTATGAACTCGACTGATATTATTGGACATTTCCACACTATATAATTTATCAACACACAAATATAGACATAGAATCATTGGGTTCAAGTCTATATGCATAGGAAGAATGATTTGAATTCTATCCAAAAAATGTAGGGTGTTATATTATCTTCCCCTTGGGAATATTCGTCCTTGGATGAGACTGGTCAACTAAGAATTCTGGGAGAACTAAGATCGTAGACTAAACATGCATGACTGGAAAAATGATTACATGACTGAGTCAGAAACATGGTACATAACTGAACTGAATTTTGTGAACATAAGCAATGACAACAAGATCATACTAAAACTTTGAGGACATAACATCTAGTCAATATTCAATAAGGCCCCGAATGATACTAACTTGATTGAATTAGTAAGCAAATACTAAGTGATTCATGGGACACTTATGAATTGAATCATGACTGAATATCTTGAATGTACAACTGATGCCTGATGCATGAACTAAGCTGAGGTAACGACTTGCATGGTCGTGAAGGAATTTTTTCAAGAATAAGAGAGATTAAAACCATAGGAACTTGTGTGACTGACTGTTAAACCAAATTATTGGCTATACAAACTAACTCATACTGAAAGATTATACTTAACTAGAATATTTCTTCGACACTCTTTCTCAACTATTCTTTCCACCTTAATACTAGACTTCACTTGAGGCTACTGAAAATATTCACATGGGCACTGAAAACTCTACCCACTGAAGTCTGAGCTGGACCGAATTCCCCCACTATGAACAAGCCCACTCGAATCTACAAAATGCACACATAACACTATAATACTAGTCTAAGTCATAAATTCAATACACTCTACATTTTCATAACTTTCCATCTCCTAAATAATCCTGATTACCCCTTCAATATGTAAAACAACTCTTATTAGCAATATACTAATGTGTAATGCATTTATCCACTTACACAACAACATGACATTCAAGCCTATTTTCATACCTACAGCCTAAAATAAAATTAGCATGCAACAATCTTTCCTCAATATGAAATATTTACTCTCTCCTATCTAAGAAATTCCTAATCACTACATTATTTAAAAAGGAGAGGTCACTGAAAGACTAAAACATGAGGATCTTAAGCATGAATGAACACTATACAAAACATGACACATAAAAGAGGACTGAGAAATAGAATATCAACATCATGGATTCATCAAGAGATCTAAACTGAGATTATACATGCCATAATCTGAATTTCGCAGATCATTAAGAGTGTAGCACGAGTCATAGGAACTGAGCATACTATAATACATGAATACATTAGTCGTGAGATGCATAACCTGAGTTTGGAATTTCTAAATTTGTGGAACATGATTTGGAGCACTGGGTGAACTAGAACTCCTTGTACTAGGAACGGGAAGTGTACATGATTTTTTATAAAGTGCATGACTATGATATATAATCATAGGACTGGCATATAAGGCATTAGTAAATATCGTGATAACTAAAATACAAAACTTTATACTGAGGTAAGGACGGGTTGGGCATCATCCTCTCCTACTACTTTTCTACACATACTGACATTACTACTAAAATTAGAAAGCCTGGCTTGGTTACTTGTTTTGTCATCTCCCCCTTAGATTTAGGCAATCTTTTTAAGTCTATGAACCACTTAATCAACATCCTAAACTGAACTGAAACCACTTTACTTTAGAATCTGGGGTATAATAATGCACATAATCCCTAAACTCACCATAAAGGACTGCACCTGAAAGTGTAAACCACACTGCTGATACTTCCTTCTAAGATAGAACTCTTAACTTTCTATATCCCCAAATACATCATGTACCAACTTAAGAACTGACTAACTTAGAATTTTCCACTCCTCTATCTGTTGGATCAACCTTCAAAGATTCAAACTTAGATTCTAATATATATATCATGGATATATGCAAATCCTTAATAACCATACTACTTTTATCATAGCCTACAAATATCATATCTCTAAACTTATATTTTCCCTACACCATAAGAGTTACCACTGCACCACCATCAACAACACATATAACTTTGACTTACTAAACCTAAATTCTTGCATACACTATTTTAAGCCTACTGATTAACCTTTCATACTACTTGCGCATGAATGCAAAATCTACTGATCTTAGATAACCCTATCCCCGCTCTACTACTACTAAACTCCTGGATTCATGCTTCTATCTCTAGGTCATATGCTGTCATAGGATTTTGAGAAGGGATCTAAAGGCACATCTGACTTTGTATTAGTGCACGAGTTTTCATGATCAATAATAAAATATTTATTAGGAAAATAACAGAATTGATGGGATACTTTTGAGCCTGCGGCATTCCCATACGATCTATGAGGACAGTCGAAAAAAGTCCTATCTGTAGGACATTGAGCTTTTTTATTTCTATTACCTCGAAAGTAAGGTAAAGTTGGAATGAGTGGAGTATGATAAGAATATACATAAAGTTCTTAGAGAACCAAGCTATAGCATGATGTGATACATGAAAGAATGGCAACGTTTCCTAAAATGTCTTGTAGCCTCTTGTCCATAAGTATGGCGCGCTTCATACCTATGCACAAGACTCTATTCAACATTGCTTTTACACTCCCTAGGATTATTTAAAACCTTAGTTGTTGATACCATGTTTGTAATGACCCAGAAATACAACCTGGTTGCCACATGGTGCTTACGACCCCAAAGGATCATAAGCTAACCCATGACTGGTACCTGCTGTGAGCAATGAATAATAGTACTAAAAAATATATACAGAAGTATAACTGTTATTTCCATAAGGTTCTAAAAATATTGAAATAATGTCTGAGTGTACTAATAATAACATCTGAAAACTGAATAACTGACTGTGCTAGTCTAAAAGCCTCTAACTATCTGAGTTTGGAGTTGATAGGACAAACCCCTAACTAATTTCAACTAAAATAACTATTGAATTGACAAAAATACTAAAATAAATAAACTCTATCCTCAAAATATAAGGATTCACCACTTTAACTACTGCTGATAGCCTAAGCAGCTAAGTACGATCAGGAACCTGAGAGTCCAAACCTATGATATGAGACATCATAGTGCAAAGAGAGAGTATGTGTCAGTACGTGGAATGTACTAGTATGCTAAGTGAGGTAAGGCTGATATACATGGGTTTATATGCATGAGATGATGACTGACTGAGTAAACATCATAAAATAACTAGATGAGAGTACATGTAAAAATGTAACGGCTGAATATACTGAACATACATTACTAGGCATATAGGTATACATCGTGTAACTAAGATTTTAATGAAATTGAGTACTGAATTCTGGTAATTGAATATCGATAACTAAAAGTTTGGAATGATACTAAAGTACTAAATTCTAATGCCTAAGTAACTGATAACTGATAGCCATAGTTCTGTACAACTGTCTGAGTTCTTTATTGAATTCTGAGACTGAATACTGAATACTAAGTACTGAATATGTAACTGTAACTATGGGAGTTATCATCTAACCGACATGACACAGTCTGAGCTGATCGGGGTCTAACTTATTACCCTAGTTATAAGGGAGCTAATACTATGCCACGAGGTACTAACAATGGCTATAGGATCAGTCCTAACTAATGGGTGACCCCTGAGATCATTCCTATCTAGCGGCTGATCCCTGAGAGTCTCAATCCTAACTAATGGGTGACCTCACATAATTTATGCTAGCTACATAGTTTTGGAACTTAGGGATTTCTTCTAAGGACCCAATCCTAACTAACGGATGAACCCCCATCCCTAGGATCGCTCGGTGCTAAATCCTACTTCTAACTGAAAGGACACTGGAACTGATCATTACTAGACTGACTTAACTGAACTCACAAAAATCATGAAGGCTAACTGAATACTTCAGTTATAACACTACTGAATCTATTATGTAACTATTGTAGCTCAAAGCAAAAAACTCTATTTTGGGTATTGGATACCCACAGGACTCTATAGCATAAATAGCAAAATATAGCACAATCTTGAAAGCGTAATAACTAGTCAATTAGTCACAATTCTATCATTGAGGCATTTTAGTAAACACTAGCAAGGCATGAAATTGTACATAGGTAGGAACACATGCTAACATGTCATGATTTCACTATTCAACTCACATGGACATTCTATCAAACACTTATGAAGCATGACTATTGCACATAGTAATAATCACATATAAACATCATGGCTACCACATTCAACTTGAAAATATCAACAATTTTAACATGAGAATTCACCTAATTCAACATATATACTAATGTGTTTAAATGAAACATAGGGTAAAGCTTGAATTAAAACCCATACAACAATACATACATGAACACAATCCAATTCAAACATGTAAATCATTAATCTGAAAACTTATATTTTAAAAAAGGGTTCTTGAACTCCAAGGGTGAAAGAAAACCTAAGGATGAACACCTAACATACCTTAGATATTCAATCTTGAAAGATATTTGACCTTTCTTGAACGGTCATAGATTGGGAATTATAATTTTCTTGGTTTTCTTGAAGAAGGGCTAAAATCTTGTGGTTGATAGATGATCTTGGGAGAAAACCCTAATTTTCTTCTTCTTAAGAGTGAAAAGCATTATAAGTGATGAGAAACTGATATCTGATTACTTAATAGGGTTTTATCATGATTTAAGTCAGGGAAAGTGAGGGAAAAGACCAAAATACCCCTCCAATTTCGAATGGGAATTGCTGAATTTTAAGGGTGACGACCTTGGTTGATAAGTTGTCAACCAAGTGATGGCCTATCACACCAAGTCATCACTCAGAAGCTGATTTTATGAGTTTCTGGTCTTGGGTGATGACTTGGGCAGATAGGTCATTAGATAGGTGATGACCTATCAACTTAGGTCGTCATTTGAAAGCAAATTTTTATGAGTTTTGGGTTAAGGGTGAAGACTAGGGATGATAGGTCGTCACTTAGGTGATGTCCTATCAACTTAGGTCATAACTTGGAAGCTGAAAATAACGGCTAACTGGTTTAGGGTGATGACTTGACTGATAGGTCGTCACTTAGGTGATGGCTTATCAACTCAGGTCGTCACTTTGCTGATAGACAAACATGGTGAATTAAATTGAGCATAACTTTTCACTTCGATATCAAATTAAGGTGAAACAAAATGCGTTGGAAAAAAGATTCAAATACCTTTCATTTGATATAAGGTAGGACACATAATTAATTATGTACAAGGAGTAATAGACATTTAAAGTTGACCCAAGATGAAACGTCCACTAAAACTTAATCAATAGAAGCGTTTTCAACTCGTCATTGAGTTAGGAGATTTTCATGACCTTGACTAATATAATTAGACATTTCCACACTATAGAATTGATCATCACACATATATAGACATAGAATCATTGGGTTCAAGTCTGTACGCATAGGAGCAATGATTTGAATTCTAGCTCGAAAATGTGGGGTGTTACATTATCTCCCCTTGGGAACATTCATCCTTGAATGAGACTAGTCAACTGATAATACTGGGAGAACTAAGATCATAGACTGAACAAGCATGACTAGAAACATGATTACATGAATGAGTCTGAAAAATGATACATAATGAACTGAATTTCGTGAAAATAAGCAATGACAACAAGATTATACTAAAACTTTGAGGTCATGACATGTAGTCAATATTCAATAATGCCCCCAAATGATACTGACTTGGCTGAATTACAAAGGAAAGACTGAGATGATGCATGGGAAACTTATGAATTGAATCATGACTGAATATCTGGAATCTACAACTGATGCATGATACATGAACTTAACTAAGGTAACGACTTGCATGGTCGTGAAGGAATTTCTTCTTGAATAGTAGAGATGAAGACCATAGGAATTTGTTTGCCTGACTGCTAAACTGAATTATTAGCTATATAAACTAACTCATACGGAAAGGTTTAACTTAACTGTAGTATTTCTTCAACACTCTTTCTCAACTATACCATCCACCTTAATATTGTACTTTACTTTAGGCTACTGAAAATATTCACATGGGCACTTATAACTCTACTTAGTGAAGTCTGAGCTAGACTGAATTCTCCCACTATGCGCAAGCCCACTCGAATCTACTAAATGTACACATAACACTATAATACTAATGTGAGTCATGATTTCAATACACTCTGTATTTTCATAACTTTCCATCTCCTAAATAATCCTAATTAACCCTTCAACAACTAATACAACTCTTACTAGCAATTTACTAATGCGTAATGCATTTATCCACTTCCAAAAAAACATTACATTCAAGCCTATCTTCATAGCCACAGCTTTGAATAAAATTAGCATGCAATAATATTTCCTTAACATGAAATATTTACCCTCTCCCATCTAAGGAATTGCTACTCACCGTATCATTTCATAAGGCGAGGTCACTGAAAGACTAAAACATGAGGACCTGAATCATGAATGAACAATATAAAAAACTTGAAACTTAAAAATGGCCTGAGGAATAGAATATCAACATCATGGATTTATCAAGATATCTAAACTAAGGATATATATGACATAATCAAAATTTCGCTGATCATTAAGAGTGTAGCATGAGTCATAGGAACTGATCATACAATAAAACTTAAATACATAAGTCATGTGCTGCATAAATAGTTTTTGGAATTTCTGAATTTGTGGAACATGATTCAGACCGTTGGGTAAACTGGAACACCTTATACTAGGTGTTGGAAGCGTACATGATTTTCTATAAAGTGCACGACTATGAGCTATGGTCATAGGGATGACATGTAATTCATGAGGAAATATCGTGATAAAAAAAATACAAAACTTTTCACTAAGGTTAGGACGGGTTGGGAATCATCCTCTCCTACTGCTTTTTTACATATATTGACATTATTACTAAAATTTGAAAGCCTAACTTGGTTACTTGTTTTGTCATCTCCCCCTTAGCTTAGGGCCATCATTCTAAGTCTGTGAACTACTTAATCAGCATGTCTAAACTGAACTGAAACCACTCTACTTTAGAATCTAGGGAATGATAATGCACATAATCACTAAACTCACCATGAAGTACTGCACCTGAAAGTGTAAAACAATACTGCTGATACTTTTTTCTGAGATAGAACTCTTAAATTTCTATATCCCTAAATACATCATGGAACAACTTGAGAACTAACTAACATAGAATTTTCCACTCCTCTTTCTATTATCTCAGCCTTCAAAGATTCAGACTTAGATTCTAATACATAACATGGATAACCACAAGTCTATAATAACCATACTACTTTCATTATATCCTACAAATATCATATCTCTAATCCTATATTTCCCCCAACTATGAGAGTTACTAATACACCAACAGCAACAACAGATATCATGAATTGAGAAATAGGAAATGTTGGAATTAAATTATTGGGGTAACTATTAATGTTAGTTTTCTAGATGACCAACAGTTGGATGAATCACAAGACTTAATTTGATGGTTCACAAATTTTTCTAATTACTTGATCAGTGATGTGGTGCCTTAAGACTTGTTCTATTAGCAGAAGAAGAAGTTTATGTTCGATGTGTGAAATTTTTTCTATGATGAGCCATAGATTTATAGATATGTTCCTTAGGTTAAGAGATGATAGGAATATTAGAGGCATATTATTCATCTCCTATTGGAGGTCATCATAGTGGTATTTGGAGAACCCATAAGATTCTAAAATGTGGGTACTATTGGCCAACCGTTTATCATGATGCTCATGACTATGCAGGGGAATATAACCAAAGCCTAAGGCAAGGGGCTATTACATGAAGGCATTAACTGTTGAATTTCAATATATAAATGAAGCCAAATTGCAGCTGAAAAATAGGAACGTACTTTTAACCATCATTGTCTAAGTGTAAGAAAAAAGAAAATTTGAGAGAATTTGTACTAAGCTTAGGTGTCTTCGAGCCTATGCCTACTAAAGGACATGGTAGACTAATGGAGTCACATGTGTATGTATAGATATGCTAAGGAAGCTTAGAAATATAACATTAATCCTAGGGACTGTAATAATTATTTGTTGCCATCGAAGAAATACCACAAATGCATAACTTGGAGAAAAATTAATTGACTGGTTTATTACTTAACTTTGGAGACAAAGTAAATGTTTTACTACTAATAATATGTGGGACATATTTACATAATAATCTTACATTATCCTATTAGAACTTCATATCAATATCAAACAATTCGATAACTACATAGTACTCTTACATTCTCTCACTTGACCCATATATTTACTCAACTTAATAATTATGAAATAACCACTTTATCAAGAATATCTTAATACAAGAATCATGGCGGTCATGATTTAAATCAAACACTTCCTTTCATGCATTACAACGTATAATATGTTCTAAACAAGTGTCCAACAACTTTGTGAACAAGCTTAATATAAGTCCTTTAGAGTCTAACTTTATTTGATCCAATGATCACAATACAATACATGAAAACCAAAATGTGCACTATCATATATAACAAAGAAATGATAATGTCTAGACAATATATTAGAGAATAGATCAAGAATATAATGAGCTACTAAGTCCTATACGGATTACATAGTCATTGGAAATATTAGTTGGTAAATCTTTAGTACAGGATCAACACTCATCAAAGTAGTACTAACATG
>NC_061117.1:131975551-132032369 GCF_002878395.1 Capsicum annuum
TTTTTGGATAGAAATTGTTTTATCTTATGAAATAACCCCAAATCAATCATAGCAAGTAAATGTCATCCACATATAGCACTAAGAATATATATATATATTTCCATCCACTTATATTAAGGTATATATATTTATCAATGTTGTTATCTATAAATCTGAATGAAGAAATAACATTATAAAATTTAATATACCATTATTGGGAAGCCTATTTTAGTCCATAAATAGATTTATTCAAATTCCAAACAAGGTGAGTTTCATCCTTATCACAAAATCATTTAGGATGAAGAGTGCATACCTCCTTTCCAAGATATCCATTCAATTAAGTCATTTTCACATCCACTTGATATAGCTCTAAATAATAGTGATCTACTAATGCCATGATTGTTCTAAATGAATCCTTATTTGATACATAAAAAATTCATGAAAAATCAATACCTTCTTTTTGAGTGAAACCTTTGTCTACAAGTCTAGATTTATATTGTTAAACATTATCAAATGAGTCTTTTTTTGTTTTATAAACCCATTTAGATCCTAAAGTAGGGACTTTTTTTTGGGAATTCAATGAGATTCTAGACATTGATTTTTAGCCATATATTACATATTTTATTTCTTGGAATCATACAAAAGTGTGGAGTTTTCTCCACTTATGGCTTGAGAAAAAGAACATGGATCATTTTTGGTCTAATATCTTACTCAAACTCTAGAAGATATACAATACAATCTCTAGAAATTGCTGGTCTATGAACTTTTAAGGATCTCATCACTTTCACTTGTTTAGTCGGTCCTTCAATAATGGATTTAACTAAAGAAGTTAGTTTTACATATGGCTCATTAATTGTTCGTGGCTCTTGAACTTGTTTCTCTTCAGGTAATTCATTAGAATTTAACTGATTTGCTTTCAAGTTTTCAGTACATAGAGGTACCACAAGTGGTTTTCTTATCTCTTTTAGTTCCACCACTTGAGTTGAACCACTCCTACTTACTTTATGTTCTTCAAGAAGTTTTGCACTTCTAGCCTCAATATTTATATGAGAATGAGAAAAACAATAAAATCTAAATCCATTAGAGTTAACCGCATAGCCTATAAAGAAATCTCTTATTGTTAATTCATCAAAATTTTTAGATGTGGATTATAAATCTATACTTTAGTTGGGCATCCTTAAGCGTTTAAATAGCTTAACCTATATTTTTATCCTTTAAATAACAAAAGATGTCTTACGGATGAATTTATAAGGAATCCTATTTAAAATATACAGAACATTCTTTAAGGCTTTACTCCATAAGTTAAAGATATACTTGATATGCTAATCATGCTTCTTACCATGTCCACTAGTTTTTTATTCCTTCTTTATACCATAAAATTTTGTTATGGTGTTCCTGGCATGGTATATGGTGTAGTTATACCTTTTTTTCATGGAACCCAGCAAATGCACCTTTAACTTGTCTCTTTTTTGTGTACCAACCATCAAATTCTCCACCCCTACCAGACCTTACAGTTTTGATCTAAGCTCCAATTTGTTTTTCTAATTCTAGTTTAAAAATGTTAAAAGTATCAAGTGCTTTTAATTTGTTATACACAGTATACAAATACATATATCTGGAATAGTCATTAATAAATGAGATAATATATATCTCACTATTCAAGCAAGGGGCAGGAAAAGTTCCATAAATATTTGTACGTATGATCTCAAGAATTTGAGAACTTCTTTTTGCACCATTAGTGGATTTGTTAGTCTGCTTACCTTTTATGTAGTGCACACAAGTCCTAAATTTGAAAAACTCAAGAGCTCCAAGAACTCCATCATTAACTAACCTTTTGATTCTTTCTATTCAGATACGTCTCAATCTCTTGTGACAAAGACTTGATGAGTTTTCATTAATAATACATCACTTAGTATTGATTTCTTTATCATGTAGAGTTATGTTATTGCATTCAGTTGTTGGGGATAACTCAAATTTAAATAACTTTCCTTACGAGTTTCCAAAATCAATTACTTTATCGTCTTTAACAATTTTCATTGTAGTCAAATGATAATTGAAATCATAACTAGCTATTGATAGTCTAAAAAGAGGTATTAAATTTGTAGAATATGATGGGACATAAAAGGTGTTTGCTAGATCTAATTGAAACCATCTTTAAAATGATCTTATAAGTACCCATGCCTTCCACATGTGATGTCATCCTATTTCTAGAATAAATATTTTATTCACTTCTCATTGGCTTCCTTAGAGTTAGAATACATTGGATGATTTTGGAAATATGAGTTATGGAACTAGAATTGATCCACCATGTATTATCAGAAACTCCAAGGAAATTAGATTCACAACATATAAAGGTAAAATTACCTTTCATATAATGCCACTTCTTGTATTTCAAGAAATCTTTCTTCCGATATCCATTCTTTCAGCAAAAATGGCAAGTGTCTATGTCAAGACTGCCTTTCTTCTTCATTGGAACACTTTTGCCCTTCATTGAATATTTGTTATCATGAGTCAGAAAATCAGCACTTTGAGGTATCTCATTTTTCAACCTCTCCTCTTCTTGGACAAACATAATCAAGAGTTCATTAGTTGACCATTTATCTTTCTATGTGTTGAAAGATTTCTTGAATGGTCCATATTCTGTAGGAAGAGAGTTGAGAATAAAATGCACAAGAAATGGTGTAGACATATCAACCTCAAAGGACTTGAGTTGAGAAGAAATATATCTAATCTCCATAATTTTCTCAAGCACTATACGAATTCTATCAAATATCATACTTGAGAGCCTCAGAGGGTGCTAGCCAATGCTTTGTCAAAGCTAACAAATTGTTCATCAATTGCTTTTATGTAATCTTTGACTTATCGTTGTTAGGATAGTACCCATAATGCTTTGACTTATATGAGCTTTTATGAGCATTAAGCCTAAGCAATTATATCGCTCCCACCAATTATAAGAAGCCTTATCCTCTAAAATATTTAATTCTCTAAGCTAAGATAGTTCTTTCTCACAAAGTGCCAGATCCAGATACAAACACCATAAAGTGAGAAGGACTTTCTACTTCTATTCAGTAAAGTTGTCACCAACCAACATTGGAATTTCAAATTTTTCATTTAATAGAGTAGGAAGAAAAGCCATTTTAATTACAAAACAAGGATACACATGCACAAGATATGAAATAAATAACCATCAAAATGAATTTCATAAATACTGATTCTTAAGTAAATTTTAAACCTTCCTGTGAGTATAGGTTGCAACCCATGAAGAGAATTACATAACATCATTAGACTAGTAAACCAAATAAAACTAGAAAATAATCCATACTTGTGTGCATAGGATAATTTTAAACAAAAACATTTACTATCAATTACAAGTAATATAACCAAGCTAGTTACCTCCCTGTGGGGTAAGTTCCTATTTTTATAAGATAATTGAACTTTGTTAAATGTCCTTATTATATCTTAATCACTTATCTTTATGTGATAAAAGAATTTAATTTTTTCTTTATATCAAATACCCAAGATGTTGTGGCTAACCCAACTATATGACAAAAACTCAAAAATGACATTTCAATATAACTAATTAACTTAAAATTAATGTTAATTATAAAAATATAAAAATAGATTGAACAGGCAGAGCCTAAACCAAAGCAATCTGGTGTACAAATTGAAGCATCTCATATTAAATAGGAAAAAAGCATACAACAATGAAATAGACTAAGCCTATATCCTTTTTTAAAACATTAATTCCTTAGTTATAATGATATTAGTTTGCATACGATAAGGGAATAGGCTGAGCCTACATGTCTCCCTTATCAAAAAGTGATTTTCATAATCAAATCAAATATATTGCTACTTTAAATATTAACAGACTTTAATAAATTTGTTATAACCAATCATAGAAAATATTCATCAAATATGTAAACATAAAAAATTTTCTGGAATGGCAATATACCTACTTAAGCCAAGCATTCCTTAGTGACAAGAGTTCCATTATTTTTGTCGATGAATCACAATGTCCATACTTTAATGAAGAAAACATAAGTCTCGATACAAAAGTCACTAGATCTTCAAATATGTTTAATCTTACATATATTGAATCAAATAAAATAGCATGGATATTTTATTTAAACTTAACAGATAGCTTTGCCAAGAATAAAATATATTTAAATCATAATGGACGCAATGTCGATACTGAATAATACAGTTAAAGGTAGACTCTGATACCACATGTTGAATTTTAATACATACACAGAGGTAAATTGCTGTGGAAAAATAGGAATGTATGTTTAGCCATCATTGTCTAAGTCTAAGAAGAAAAAAAACTTGAGAGGGAATTTTTAACAAGCTTACAAAACTTCTAGACTATGCCTATCAAAAGGTATGATAGACTGACGGCGTTACAAGTATATTTATCGGTAGACTAGGGACTGTTAGGTAAATAACTTTAATTCTAGGGATTTTTATAATAGTTTTTTGCCATTAAAGAAATACCTTACATGCATAATTTAGAGGAACGTTAACTAACTAATTTTTTACTTTACCTAGGAGACAAGGTAAATATTTTATTATTAAAAATATCTAGGTAATAATTCTATAATATTCTTAAATAAACAACATCTCTCCCTTATTCTTGTGATTGAGCTTTTTGATATTTGCGTTATTGATTTATAGGACTATTTGTGATCTCAAATGGGATAACATATGTACTTTTAGCTTTTAATTGTGTACCAAATGAGTGTGTGTAAGCGATAAAACTTCCTAATAATAAAGGCAAGAGAGTCGCATCGTTCTTAAAGCATGACATATTTTTTAGGTTTTTACGCCAAGAGAAATCACTGGTGATGAAGGCTCTCATTTTCGTAATAGATTATTTCATGCCCTACTTGAAAAATAAGGTATGAATCATGGGGTGTAAAACCTTTTCATCCATAAACTAGGATGCAAGTAGAGGTCTCCAATCGAGAGATGAAGATGATTCTTGTGAAGATTGTTAATGTAAATAAAATTGATTGATCGAGGAAGCTATATAATGCTTTATGGGCATACCAAACTTCTTTCAAGTCCTTCATAGGTATGTATTCCTACTATCTTATTTATGGGAAAACATGTCATCTACCAGTGGAACTCGAGCATAAGGATATATGGGCACTCAAGATGATGAAACAAAATTGGAGAGACATCTCCAACTTAAGGCTTGATTAATTGAATGAATTAGATGAGATTTGTCTAAATTCATATTTGAGTTCATATCTATAAAAGGATAATAAAAAGACATAATGGCCAAAAGATAAAGAAGAGAGAGCTCAATCTACCCGATCTGGTGATGTTGTTTAACTTAAAACTGAAATTGCTTTATGGAAAGTTAAAGTCTAAGTGAATAGAACCATTTTGAGTGGTATGTCTCTTCCTATATGGTACTATTGATCTGGAGAACCATGAAGAAAAGAATATTAAAGTAGATAGGTAGCGTATTAAAGCATATTTTGTAATTAGAGATAAAGTAAAAGTATTTAAAAGACGACCACTTAGTGAAGTTTGAGTATTCATAGGATCCGATATGTATAATAACTTTAAATTAAGTACTTATAGGAGGCAACCCATAGGGGCATCATGGTGAACTATTAGTAATCATGATAGCCACGTTGTGCCGTGGCATTAAATCAAGTTTTATTGAAGGCAATTCAAGTATTTCTGCTTTTGTTTTCATTTATTTTTAGTTTTACAATTATGAATTCTCCCATAATCTCTAATTATAATCCATCAGGCATGAGTAGCTAATACCCACAAGTTGGGTATTGGAAAGCATGATGATTTAACAACATAGGCTAAGTACTTAGTGATCCTTGAATGTTTTTTATGCATGTATTATTTTCCCCTTCGTATTAATTGCTATTTAATAATCCTTATACCAAAGGGGTAATGAATGGGAAAGGAGATTAAGATTGAAAATTTGAGGATAACAACGCTTATCTAATAACTAAAACTTTGTCTGGGAATAACTACTATGGGATCAAAGGTTAGGGTTAGTAATACAAACACCCATAGATGAATCAAGTAGCATAGTGATATTCATCCATCCAGGGGACCAACCTACTTCAGGATCTTAACTTACCGATCTTACTTGCTAATCACTAGGATATATCACTAGTACTACATGCCTATAAATTATGAAATCATAGGAAGTACAATTCTAGTTTAGTCTCTCATTGATTATATAATAATTTTAATTAATAACCTGTTACTTTATTACTCATTATCTGTAGTTATTGCTTGTCATAAAGACACTCTTCAAAAATAATTAATTGGTAGTTCAAAAAATTTGCTCTTAGTTATATCATGTGTGATTGAATCAAATCTCGGTTGAGTTCTATATTTGACAACAACCATAATACACTTCTTTTGACGGTGTAATTTGGACGACATCGGGCATTTGAGGTTCATATTTTAAAAATTAAAAGATGAGAATTAGTACATAAATTTCTCCACGTGAATGTCTTGGTTGGATTCTATTTCTTTCATTAGGTATATGGTGACCAAGCTAAGGATGATATCATGGTCGATCCGGTTGAGGTGGCAGCGGTGCGTGCTAGAGATAGACCTACTTTTTCTACAAGGTTTCAAAGTTTAGTTGGGTTATCAGGATATAATCTATGGTTTGGGCAAATCCTTTCTTTCATTAAGGCTCATTTGATTCTGTTGACTCAAAAGAAGACTATTTTTTAGTGGTCAGAAGGCTGAAACAAGAGCTTTCAAGAGCTTAAGGAGTTGTTGACTTTGGCTCCTATCTTCAATTTGTGTAACCTTTTGGATGGTGGCTTCCCATGGTATGTAACCACCGATTTGGTGGTATCCCATGGTATGATATGGTTTGACTTTATGATTTGGTAACTATAAAAAGCCCCACTTTATGTAACCACCAATTTGGTGGTATCCAATGACTTTTTTTACTCTTTTTTGTATTATGCCCTTACTTAATATTATATAATCCTATTTTAACTTTCACCTTATATTATTTAACTCTACCCCAGCAGCCCCTCTTCCTCCCCAAAAAATCTTACCCCAACCTCACCTCACCTCTACCTGATTATAATGCCCCAGATCTGGTACTCAAAATACTATACAGTGCTCATGACCCTGAAGAACCACAAGCTAACCCATGACTGATATATATACCTATATACTACATAATATATTGTATGATTGCGGAAACATAAACTGAAAGGCCATAAGGTTCAAAACTGTAACATAACTGATAAAGATATAACATCTGAATGGGGTATGAAATACCCAAAACAAAACTGAAATAACATGATAATCTGAGCATGATAATCTGGAAAGCCTTTAACTGACTGAATTGTTTGAATGAGGAGTTGATGGGACATGTCCCCAACTAACTCCAACTAATAAATTACTTAATGAGATAATAAATAAATGATTATGTCCTTGAGAGATGAGGACTCACTACTAACTTTGACTACTGAGACTGGAATGCTACTGATGCTCTGGAGCTCGTGCTTCTGAACCTATCGTATAAAACTCCATATCGCAAATACAACAGTACTTTGAATGTACTAGTTTACATGGAAGGTAGGCTGAATGCATGGGGTTCATATGCATGAGCAATAATGGCTAACTGACTAATATGAATTTGAGAATACATGAATGAATACGTAGTAACTATATCTGAGATCGTGATAAAATGAATTAATGATAACTAACATAACTGATAACAAAATTCTTATGACTGATATAACCGATGCCATGAGTGACTATATCTGACAGTCCTAAATCTAATGCAACTCTCTGAGTTTGATACTGTATCAAAGTTGACTATATCTGACAATCCTGAATTATGTAGAACTCTCTGAGTTCTATTACTGAGATTGAATGACTATATCTGACAGTCCTGATTCTATAACTGAAACTATAGAAAGTAGTTATCTAACTGACATGTCCCTAATATACTATTATGGCTGAGTTGGGGTCCAATCTGTAACCCAAATAAAAAGGGTGTCAATATCGCACCACTGTTAAGGACAAGTTGTGAGTGACCCTCATCTGACAGTATCCCCAAAAGAGAACGGTGGGACCCTCATCTGACAGTGCTTATCCGTCTCAACAACCTTCATCTGACAGTGTTGATGTCTCAACCTATGCTGGCTACATAGTTTTGGAATGCAAAGATGTCTTTCAAGAATCACCCCCTTATCTGACAGTGTGTCTTCCCATCCTTGGGTTATCTCGGTGCTACTTTCTACTCCTATCTAAATAGACACTGAACATGGATTACTGAACTGAACTAGACTAAATTACTGAGTTTCGTTGACTGATGGAATAGTACTGAGATTACTGTATTACTGAGTTTTCCTGAGTCACATGACTGACTAAGTTCTATGAATTATGGCTTGACTGAGGATATCGTGAAAACATGACACTAAAGCTAGGCACACAACTATATTTTTTTCGTGTACAAGTACCCCCAGGACTCGATGGAAGGAAACTGACAAGGCATGACAAACTTGAATGCATGACTAACATCAATAATATATAATCCATTGAGTAAGAAATTTAATCAAACACTTGGCATACATAACTTATACATGAATGGGGATGTCATAATATCATACTAGTATGGGACATTCTTGAATACATGACTAACATTAAAAATATATAATCCATTGACTAAGACATTTCATCAAACACTTGGCATACATAACATATACATGAATGGGGATTTCATAATATCATACTAGTATGGCATTTTTTCTTCACATAGGCGTTTAATCAAACATGTGGGGAGCATGCTTTGGTTATATAATCATCAACATATTTAATAATCAAGGATACATCAATCAACTTATAAATTGAAGGGATTTTATCATTTTTATTACGAAAATCATCACATACTAGGGTCATTCATTGGAATATGTAATTTAAAACATGAATCAAAACCACACAACGTCGTGAACATGAATTTCAATTCAATTTGAATCACAAACATTCACAAATACCCAAATCTTAGATTTTAAAAAGAGATTCTTGAGCTTCATGGGTTAGAGAGACCCATGAATCAATACATGACATACCTTAGTCTTGATTTAGCAAAGATTAACGGAGATACATTCTTGAAATTGAATCCCTAATTGAAATCCTAGCTTGTTCTTGAGAGAAAATTGAGAGAAACTAGTATATTTTGGTTCCATATAGCCGAATCTCATGTTAAAGGGCTTAAATAGGGGTGGAAAATTGACCCTTTTAACCATGGACGCATCTTTTTATTTCAGTAAAATTTTCCCGAATCGAACCCCTGGCGCGACACCGTGCTATCGCGCTGTGTCACTGGAATTTGACAACTGAAAAATTGAGGGATGGCGCGATGCGGAGCCAGTGCGTTGCCAGTTTCTTTGTGACCTGGAAGTTTGGCTCATCGCGCCACTATCGCGGGCCTCTACTAAAATTTGACAATTGCTATTTTCTCCTATGGCGCAGTGCGCCACTGACTAATATGGATCTGTTTTACGACGGGAGTTTGAAATAGTCATAACTTTTTATTTGGTTATCGAATTTAGGCGAATTTTATATCGATGGAAAGCTTATTGAAAATTCATCATAGAATAAACATCATTCAATGTAGAAACTAACACTTGACATTCTTGGGACAAAAAATTTAGTTAGGAAACTTCGGGGTATTACACCCACTCCGACCCCCATTAGCCCCCTCCCCTCCAAAGAAATCTTTAATTTTATTTTTTTTTTGGAAAAAAATTCAATATTTTCTTATTATGCTCCATATCCTGACCCCACCCATTTCTAGTACCAACTAATTTATTCGGGTGAAGTAGGATTATGGATAGTACCATTAAGAAACCCCCACTCCAAAAAAATAAATAAATTGTTTTTTTCTTATTCCACCCTCACCTCAACCCCCACCACATACCAAACCCCTTGCACACACAAAAAAGTTATTTAAAAAAAATCAAAAATTTTGTCTTACCCTACCCCTACCCCTACCCCTTCCCTATTTTCTTTTCTAAAAATATTAAATTTTTTTACCTTACTATCCTTATCCTATTCGTTCTCATTATTGTGTGTCAAATATATACAAATTATTTCATAAAATATTTTCATACTTGCACAATAAATTCATGAAAATAATTAAAAATAACTTGTTTTCCTAAAAAATATTTTCCAACACAGCAGTATCATAAACCGAAGATGCATTCAAACTGTACTTGTTGTTGGAGGTCACATCTCAAAAAAACAATAAGATATAAAATTTGTTAATACCAAAAAATGAATCTGATTGTATTTATTTTAATCTAATATTTTATTTATTTCATTAGCATTTATCTTAATTTAACAACTTCATGTATTTATGTGGCACAATTTGTGACAAATTAGCAGGAAAAAAATTATCTTAAATTATTTTATTAAGAATTATTGATAAATTTAATATTTATAATAAGTAAGGGTATTTTAGTAAATTATCAATTAAGATACAGTTCCATACCATCAAATAAAATTATAAATTTGTTATTAAACAATAGTAAATGATAGATCCATCTAAACACTATATTATACTATATTGTATAGGATAATACCATACCATACAATACCGTTACATTATGAAACCATGGTAAAACACCATACAGAACAAACTGTAAGGAGCGCATGGGTTTCACTGTGTCCTGTGATGCTTCTGGAGTTCTGTTTGGTGGTGTATTAATATAAAGGAGTAAGGTGATAGCATATGCTTCTAGACATTCAAAGGTCCATGAGGAAAACTACCATACTCATGATTTGGAATTAGTCATGGTTATGTTGTGTTGAAATTATGGCATCACTATTTGTATGAGGTTCATTATGAGATTTTCTAAGATCATCACAGCTTTTAATACTCCTTCACATAACGATATCTTTAAATGAGAAAGCGTAGGTGGTTAAAGTTGCTTAAGAATTATGATCTTACTATGCTTTATCATCGGGGCAGGACTAATGCGGTAGAAGATGCTTTGATTATAAAATTAGTAAGCTTGGCTTATCTTTGATGGAGAAACAACCTTTAACCTTAGACATTAAGTCTTTGGCTAAATAGCTGGTTTGACTTGATATTTCTTTGCCTAGGAATGTTTTGACGTATGTTGATGCTAGATCCTCATTTATGAAGCATATTTCAATTTATAGTTTGATGATGAGAAGCTGAGAGTTCTTCATGATAAAGTGTTCGAGTAGTGAGGCAACCACAACATCTCTTGATTCTTGGGGTATTTTGAGGATTGGTCGTTGGATTAGACAATTATCTAGGAGGATGCTCACTTGTTTGAAGTATTCTATTAATCCAGGAGTAGCTAAAATTCTCAATGACTTGAAGCAATACCATTGATGGTATGCGATGAAGAAAGACATTTTAGAGTTTGTTGCCAAATGTTTAAATTATAAATAAGTGAAGTATGAGTATCACTGACCAGGTGGTAAGATGCAGAGAATACTTGTCCTAGAGTGAAAATATGAGCAAATCAATAGCATGCGTATGTATTTTAGTGGTCATTGGGACCAATTCTCACCTTTAACAAAATCTTCTACGAAAATAATTACCATTCCAACATTCAATGGCGCCTTTTGAGGCTTTGTATGGGAGGAGGTGTAGATCCCTCGTGGAAAATTTTAGTTATTCAAGGTTAGACCTTGGGGTACCAACTTGTTGAGAGTCTCAATAGATTGAGTGAGATTGATTAAACACTCTACAAAAGAAAGACCATATAGCGATGGACAACGTCATTTTATTAGTCAAAATCAACAAAAATATGACACAATCACTTGTGTAGTAAAAAGGCACAATGTTTTGTCAAAAATAAGACAATATTACTTTTTTTATGACTAACAATGTCATCTTTTAAAAAAATAATTTTTTCAAAAATAGCAACATTGTCCATTGCTTCTGTTCTTTCTATGAAGAACAAATGATGAACAAAAGTGACAAACAACGTCACTTTTTGAGAATAAAATATTTTAGAAAAGGTGATATTGTCTGTCGCTTTATAAAGAACAAATGAAAAACATAAGCCTTAAACAATGTCAATTTAAAATAAATATTTGTTTTAGAAAAGCAACAGTCAAAGTCAATTTTCTAGAATTTTTATAATAAAATCAGAAAAACGACTAACAAAAGCGACCCTGTCCACTAGATTTTTAAATTTTTTGGATACAGAAATCTACATTTTCTCCATCCCACTTACCAAATGAAAATGTAATTTAATATATATCTCCAGGCAACACATACTACAACTAAAGCAATCATATAACACATAATACACTACCTTAAACATTAAAGTAATTGAAACCAACACCACTAAAATGATCAATCAAACAACATTCAAAACACTTAAACAATCCAAATGGCTTTTCAAAATTAAAATCTTAGTTCAAGAATGCCTAAAAATGTCTAGAAGCATCAAATCTAACAACATTAAGGAGTAGCTGCCACCAACTCTTGTCATTCTCTACGTATCTTCGCTACTTGAATTGGTAGATGGAGAACAACAACTATGATGACGATCTGTGCTAACCACTTGTTACTTAAGTTCATTAATGGTCGTGCACATGATATCATTATAAGCAATTCGTGTACCTCAGATTGTGCCATGACATACGTAAGCTTTGCAATCTACTCCAACATAGTAGCAAGCTTAACACTTTCAATCTCCTTAACTTGATGTGAGGAACCAATACCTTGCAATCTTGAATGAATGCATCGTAATTCATTCCGAGAGCCCATCCCATAGATTCTTCCCTTTTGCCTTTTACTTGTCACTTTTTTAATACAAATTTGAGTAGCTTCCTCCTGTGTAGGCTTGTAGGAGCAAGCTCAGACAAGAAGCATTCATAATCATTCTACATATTAAAAAGGAAATATTAGTAAATTTTGCTATTACTAAAAGAGAAAAGTTATTTAAACATAATGAAAATAAGCAACCCCTTTAGTAATTTCATAATCTGATCATCCTGGAAATTGTCTTTGTGTGTGAAATCCAGTTGTTTGATATTACTAATGATAGTATTATTCTTTTACTTAGATGTGGAATGAAATAACTTTGGGATTTTGGAGAAAGAGAGTAGTTGCTTGAAGACTTAAGTTTGTTTTCTTATTTTTCATTGTCTAATGTCTGTCATGTTTCAGACAGTTTAAGCAAACCACAAGCAAAAGGAAAATCAAGAACAAACAAATTTATGTGGAATCCCTTGAGGGGAAAACAACGAGCAGAGGTAGAGGAATTCACTATAATGGAAAGAGTGAGTACAAATAAGTCCTAGGAACTTATATAATACGTACATACAAATAAGTCCTAGGCCCAAAACCCATTGAAAATCACAAACGTAGGTTACACCACGAAACTTTTTAGGTCGGATCAACAAAATTTGGGTCACAACTCTTAACAATCTCCCCACCTTGACATGAATTCTTATTTAGAACTCAAATCTATTTCAAGACAAACTCTCCACCTCTTCCACAAAAGGCCCTAAGGGAACATCTCAACAACTAACACCAATAAAGTCCAAGAAATGCTCAAACATGGCACTTGGTAGTGTGTTAGTCATCATATTAGCAGGGTTATCATGCATACTAATGATATCACCATGATCAATAATTTTAAGCACAAAATGATACCGAACATTGATGTGCTTTGTCCTGTCGTGAAACATCTGATCTTTTGTAAAGAAGATAACACTCTGGCTCTCGCAAAAGATTGTAGTAATCCATAAGTCTTTGCTAAGTTCACACAACAGACCCTTCAACCAAATAACTTCCTTGAAAGCCTCTGTAATAGACATGTACTCACCCTCAGTAGTTGAAAAAGGAACTGTAGTCTGTCAGGTAGCTTTCCATCCTATAGTACAATCACCAATGGTGAAAATATAGCCTGTAAGTGATCTCCTTTTATCATGGTCTCCTGTAAAATCTGAATCATCTTACCCGATTACTATATCTCTATTTTGTCCAAACTGATGTTCTATGCAAGTATCTAAAAATCCACTAAACAGATGTCCAATGTTCTTTGCTAGGATTTGCCATATATCTTCTAACTGCACTGATGGGATAAGATAAATCTGGTCGGGAACACACCATCACATACATAAGAGACCCGATGGAACAAGAGCATGGAACTCAAGACATATAGTCATGCTCATCATCTGTCATTGGAGGTAAAGTGGCCGATAGTTTGAAGTGAGCTTCCAATATAGTAGTTATAGGTTCGACATTTTACATATTGAACCTGTGAAGAACTTTCTTAATATACTTTTTCTGACTCAAGTATAGCTTGGTCTTCTCTCTATCCCCCATAATTTCCATGCCAAGAATCTTCTTTGCTTCTTCTAGATATTTTATCTCAAACTTCTTACTGAGGGCTTTGACATTTATTATCTCTCTTATATCCTTTGTTGCAATCAACATATCATCAACATACTAGAGAAGATACTCGAACAACCCATTACTTTCCTCCCTGAAGTAGACACAACTATCATAGCTACTCCTCTGAAATATATGAGAGGTCATAAAAGAGTCAAACCTCGTTTACCACTGTCTAGGCGACTTCTTTAATCCTTAAAGAGACTTTTTCAGCAAGCATACATAGTCCTCCTTTCTTTAGACTAGAAAACCCTGTAGTTGCAACATATAGATGCCCTCCTCATGTTCTCCATGTAAGAATGCAGTTTTGGTATCCAACTGCTCAATCTCAAGATCATCCATGGACATAATACCAAGAAAGGATCAAATCGAACTATGCTTTACAACTAGATAAAACAGATCTGTGAAGTCAACACCTGGAACCTGACTGTAGCCTTTAGCAACTAGTCATGCTTTTTACCTAGCATCTTAAACTTCTAATGTTCCTTCTTTCTTTTTAATTACCCACTTGCAACGACAACTTTTTTATCTTGAGGCAATCTCACCAAATCCCATATGCCATTGCTATGAAGTTATTCTATCTCCTACTGCATAGCAATCATCCGTAGGCCGGAGTTATCAAAACTAACTGCCTATGAGTAAGAGAAAAGATCTTCATTGGTAGAAATACCTTCTTTTATATTCAATGCATAAGCAACTAAATCATCTTTGGCATACTTCTTAGGAGGTCTAATATCTCTTTTAGGCATGTCTTTAGCAATAGAATATTATGGCATCACTAGTAGTGAAGAAGAAATATTATCACTCTGTATCTCCATGCTAGACTGAGAAGTAGGCACTAGTATAGACTCTTCTCCAATCTGCAATTCAACGTGGGTGCTTGACTGTTGTTGTCATGTCACTAAGCTCATTTAGAGGTAAAGCACTAGATTCGGAGAGAGCCTGAAGCATGACAGTTTCATCAAACACAACATCCTGATAATTCTAACCTTTCTACTTTCGGGACACCAAAGCTTATAACCTTTAGCACCAGGCTTATAACCTGTAAATAAGAACTTGAAAGATCTAGGATCCAACTTTCTATTGTCAACATGAGCATACGTAGGACATCGAAATATCCTCAAACAAGAATAACTAGCAGTATTACTAAACCATACCTCTTGTGGAGTCTTTTTATCAATCGCGACTGAGGGAGAACGGTTAATAAAAAGACAAGATATGGAAAAAGCTTCGGCCAAAAATCCTTGAGTAAACCAGCATTAGAGAGCATATAAAGCACCTTAATCATTAAAGTCCTATCCCTAACCTCAAACTCCAAGTCTCTACACCATACATCCTCATAAGGCTTTTGGCTACTTTAGGGAGCCTTAAGCCTATCCCGAATCACCTTTACCTTTTCTATAGCTTGATGGACCAAATCCAGACTGAGCATATCAGCCTTACCAATCTCAAACCAACCAATAGGATATGAAAACCTCCTACCATGCAATGACTCATAAGGTGCCATACTAATACTAGAATGATAGTTGTTATTGCAAGAATACTATACCAAAGGTAGATGCTCAACCCAAATGCTACCAACATCAATCACACATGCCTGGAGTATGTCCTCCAATGTTTAAATAGTCCTTTCCGCTATCCCATTCATCTGAGGGTGAAAAATAGTACTCAGACTCACGTTAGTACCCAATCCCTTCTAAAAAGACTGCCATAAATGTGATGAAAACTACATATCATGATAATAGATAATCAAAACAGGTATACTATGCAGCTTTACAATATTCTGAAGATTCAACCATCCCATTTTCACTCATATTCCCTAAGTGCATATGCCAAATTTAGAAATGTCACTTTCTGATAGAGAGGAGGTAAAAATAGTTGTATCACCTCCAATTGTAAAGCCTTGCAAGACATATGAGTTTATAGACTTTCTCTATCCCTTAATCACAATAAGAGTGCCTTTAATAACCTTTAGGGCTCAACCTTCACCTGTGTACCTATATTCATTCAAATCAAGAGTACTCAAGGAAATAAGATTTCTCTTCAGGTCTGGGACATACCGCACATCATCAAGTGTCCTTACAACCCCATCAAACATCTTAATTCTGATTGTTTGTATACCAACTATCTTACAAGGTATGTTATTTTCCATCAACACAACACCTTTAGAGACTACTTCATATGTTGTAAACAAATCTCGATTGTGACACATATGAAATATGGAAGCTGAATCAAGAATCCAATCCTCTTAGGGTTTGGAATTACCATCAGAAACAACCAAGAGTTCCCCATAACTAATGCCATCTTCAAAAAATTATCTTTACCAGACTTCTCTGATTGCTTTCCCTTTGGTTTTGGAGCTACTCTTTTCTTTTTATTGTGTAAGTACCAACACTCGAATCTGATGTGGCCCATTTTCTTGCAGTAATTATAGGTTTTATTTTGTTTTTGGATTTCGACCTAAGCCTATCATCACCCCAGAGTTCCTCTCATGATTCCTTCCTCGAATAATGAGACCATCTCCTTGAGTGTCTGACCCATTTATAAGATGGTTCATCTTCTCCTTAGAGAATAATGCATCATAGACTTTATCTATGGTCAGGGTATCACAAATCTATAAAATTGTATCCATAAAGTTTGAGAATGATATAGGCAACAAACACAACATAATCAACCCTAAATATTCCTCATCGTACTTTACTTCCAGAGTCTCTAAATCAGAGACAATTTTCTTAAAGACAGATATGTAATCCTCCAAGGATGCACCCTCATCGGTGGGAATAAACTCGTTGTTTGAGACGCAACTAACTAGTTAGGCTCTTCTTCAAGCATAAAGATTCTAGTTCAACCACAATGTAGCGGCAGTGGTCTCTTTCAAAACGTCCTGCTAAATCTGATTGGATAAATAAAGGTGGATCTGAGATAAAGCCTTCTGATCCTTACATCGTTTATATCATTTGTCCAAGATAAGGGCATGTGATCAAACCTTAATAGCACATCATCCAAATCCATCTCCGTGAGCACAACCTACATCTTAACCTGCTACAACAAAAATTTGGTGTTGCGATCCAACAATAGAATATCAAACTTCATTGTTGCCATCTTCGAGAAAACAATCGACTAAGCTCTACTACCAGTTTGCTATGATTCAGATAGATTAAGCATGCCACAAGCTAAAGGAAAAACAAGAACACATAGATTTTCATGGAAAACCTTGTGGGAAAAACCACGGGTAGAGGTTGAGGAATTCACTATAATGAAGAGAGAGAGCACAATGATCTAACCATCCTAAGGGCACCCATAGGCTATATTGGTTCAACTCTCCCTACTGAAAGAGCCCTAGTGCGTGGTAGCCCATATTGTGTAGATCTAACCATCCTAAGGGAACCCATGGGCTATATTGGTTCAACTTTCCCTACTGAAAGGCCCCAGTGCATGGTAGTTACATGAACTAAAGAAATTGAGGGAGGGCCAAAGCCACAAAGGTTCTAACTATTCCATATACATATATAATGTGTTAATTATGAACACGATCACCAACACCCCCACACCGGCAAATGTAGTTCCCAGTAGTGGTCCTCCTGGAACCTCCACCTTCTATGACGAGCTACACAACCCCCTTTAAGCCCAAATTAAAATTATTTACACATTCCCATCCATTAACCAAGAAATATTGTAATTAGGCTTTTACTGTTGGTATCATCATACCAAATAAGTTAAGATTGCAAGCCAATTCCATTATGCCTTTCCAAAACCAATTAGCTAAAATGACTTCAAAATTTTAAATTTAGAAACCAATCCATGGCTACCAAGGCCTTTCAAAACATTTTTTATCTATTTAGCCATTAATGTAATGAATAGTTTGGAAAAGTAAAACATTGTAATTGTCCACATTTCAAAACCAATTATGCAAGTGGGTTGAGGATAATAACAAATCCAAATTAAATTCAATAAAAATTCAGGGAATCCACAAACCTATCCCATTGACCATGCCCATGCTTATATTCAGATCAAAACCATAAAATAAAGCGTGAATGCCAAGTTCCAAACCATGGGAAAACAAACTATGTAACAACCTTAAAAATCCCTCAACCCATCATTCAAAATCCCACAATTAAATTCACATAAACCATGATTAAACTAATGTTTTTATATAAAACCAATTTAGAGAAGAGATATATGTCTAAAACACCAAGGAATTTGGAAGAGAAACCACAACTTGAACCCTATATGAATACCTCTTTGAAACCCTAGCTTATTCTTGACTTTGGAATTTAAGAGGGAAGAAAGTAGTTTATGATTTGATAAATGGTTAAAATACGGTCCCTTAAGTTTTTTAAGGTCGTGGGTACTACGAGTAAACAAAAGGAATCACCAAATTGCCCCTAATTAAAATTCAGGAAAATTGTCGTCAGTTGCTACAGGTCACGTGATAACTCATAGTTACTGGTCACGAGTCATTACTTGAACTCATATTCTAGGTAGTGACTCAGGCCAACCACATTGTTAGGGTCATGAATCCCTCACCATAACTAGTGACCACACCTTATGGCTCGTGGGGTCTCGATTGTGATTAGGACAGAAACACCAGGCAAACTTACTGGTCAAGTTACTATTGGAACTATTCGACTCCTAATGAATGATTTTTACTCATCATATGAGTCATTTCCTGGGCAGTGAGCACAACACACATGAAAATTTTTGAGTCCAAAAACTGGGGTATTACATTACACCTTCTCCAGCCCAGGTCATTCATCCTCGAATAAGGAGTAAAGGTACTAATTAGCACGGTAACAAGAAAGAATGCACAAATACCCAAACAACAAATTAAAAAGGCTATAAGAAAGAGGACGAAAATCATACCTCAGGTATTTTCATATAAAATAGGGAATAGGACTAGATATTTGGACATGATGTCCTCGTCAGCCTCCCAAGTAGCTTTTTCCACCCTTTGATTCCCTCAAAGAACTTTCACTGAAGCTACATCCTTAGTTCTTAACCTATGGACTTTTCTATCTAATATCTCGATCACGACTTTATCTTAAGAAAAGGATGTAAAAATACCAATATCCTACATAGGGAAAACCAAAGAAGGATCAACCACACACTCTTTTAACATTGATATGTGAAACACGGGATGAATAGGAACAAATTTGCAGGAAACTCTAACTCATAAGAAATGTTCCCAACTCTCTTCAGAATCTGATATAGACTAATATAACGGGGATTCAGCTTTCTTTTCTTTCAAAACCTTATCACTCCTTGTATAGGAGAGACTTTTAAGAAAACTCAAACATTAACAACAAACTCCAACTCCCTCGCCTCACATCAGCATAAAACTTTTGGCAACTTTAGGCTGTCTTAAGTCTCTCTCTTATCACCATTTATTTTCTAAATAGCTTGGTGAACCATGTCAGGTCAAAATAACCTATTCTCACCTACCTCAAACCACCCAATAGAATATCTACATCTACTTCCATAAAGAGCGTCATAAGGAGCCATCTGAATACTCAGGTGATAACTATAATAATATGCAAACTCAATGAGAGGTAAGTGATTGACCCAACTTTCCCTAAATCCAATCTCACAAGCCCTAACATAACTTCCAAAGTTTGAATAATAAACTCTATTTTCCCATCCATTTGTGGGTGGAAAATGATGCTAAGGTTCATCTTAGTCCCCTAACCTTTATAAAACAAAAGCCAAAAGTGAGACGAGAATCACGTACCTTGATCTGAAATGATAGAAATTAGAGCTCCATGTAATCTAACTATCCCCTGAATGAACAACTTAGCATAATCCTCCCTAGAGTAGGTAGCCCTCACGGGTATGAAATCAGAAGACTTAGTCATCTTATCACAATGATCCGAATCAATTTATGTTGATTGAGAGACTATCGAAGACCCATAATTAAATCCATGTTGATCGCCTCCCACTTCCACATGGGAAACTCTATCTCTTGAAATATGCCAATAGGCCTCAAGTGTTCTACCTTCCCTTACGACAGACAATATACTTGGCTACAAATTTATCCACATCCCTTTTCATGTTATTCCACTAATAGATTTCCTCTAAGCTATGATACATCATAGTCAGTCTCGGATGAAATATATATCTAGATTCATGTGCCCCGATTAAAATCATTTCCCAGAGGCTATCAACATCAGGAACATACAATTTGCCTTGGTACCTCAAAATACCATCACCACCAATCTTAAAGGCCATAACCTTCTGCTGACCCATATAATCTAGAATTTTCCTAAGAATAGGATCCAAAGCATGCTTCTCCTTTAACTCAGTTCTAAGAGATGATTTAACCACCTCTTGTACAATCACTCCCCTATCCTTAGAGTCTAATAGACAAACTTCCAGATTAGCTAGCTAGTAAATAATGGTTCCAAATCCTCAATGCAAAAACTATAGCCGCCAACTCTTAACAATAAGTCAGATAATTCTTCTTATGAACCTTAAGCTGTGTAGAAGCATAAGCCACCACCTTACCATATTGTATCAAGATACAACCCAGTCCTATATGGGAAGCATCGCAATATACCACAAAATAATCAATACCCTGAGGTAGGGTCAAAATTGGTGCAGAAGTCAACTTGTCCTTCTAATTCTTAAAGCTATCCTCACATGCATGAGACCACAAGAACTTTACCTTTTTCTCAGTCAATTTCATTAATGGAGCAATAATAGACAAGAAACTGTCTACGAACCTCCTATAATACCTAGCCAAGCCCAAGGATCTCTGAATGTCGGCTGGAGTTATGGGTCTAGGACACCAACACTTTCCTTGGATCCACTTTAATCCCCCAAAAGAAACAACATGCCCAAGGAAAGTGACAACATTTAACCAAAACTCATACTTAGAAAATTTAGCATATAACCTTTGATCCTTAAGAGTACGCAACATAATTGGTAGGTGACCGGCATGGTCCTCCTCACTCTTAGAATACAAAAAGATGTCATCAACAAACACTATAACAAACAAAGCCAAGAATTACCTAAACACCTAATTAATAAGATACATAAAGGTAGTTGGAGCATCAGTCAACCCAAATAACATAACCAGAAACTCATAATGACATACCGGGTTTGGAAAGTAGTTTTAGGAATATCTATTTCCCCGATCTTCAACTGATGATAACCCTACCAAAGATCAACCTTAGAGAAGCAACTAGCACCCTAAACCTAGTCAAAAAGATCATTTATCCTAGGAAAAGGACATTTATTCTTCATTATAACCTTATTCAATTGCCAATAATCTATACACATCCTAAGAGACCCATCTTTCTTACACACAAAAAGAATGGGGGAACCCTATTGAGGAATACTAGGATGAATGAGACCTTATCAAAGAGATCCTTTAACTGTTCGTTCAGCTTTTTCAACTCAGCAGGATCCATTCTATAGGGAGAAATAAAAATAGGGTGGGTATCCATTAAAATATCAATCCTAAAGTCTATTTCCTTATCGGGAGAAATGCCAATAAGATTCTCGAGGAAAACTTTAGGAAAGTCATTAACCACATGGACAAATTACAAAGAGGGAAACTTAGAACTAGAATCTTTAACCCAAACTAAATGATAAAGACTTCCCTTGGAAATCAACCTTCAGGTTTTAAGAAAAAGGAATAAACTACCTTCAGGCACTAAGGAACTCCCCTCCCATTTAATTACTGATTCATTAAGGAACTAAAAACTGACCTTTCAGGTCCTTCAATCCAGTGACACATAGCACAAGTCATCAAAATTTACCTTGTCAAGCTCCACCAAATCCACCAATATCTTCCTTTGAAAGAAAAACAACATACAACCCCTACAGATCATTCTAGCCGCAACAAAATTACCCATCTGATTGTCCATAAAGAAAGAGTCAAAAATAGTTTTGGGAGCAAAACCAAAATGTACATCCATATAAGAGGCCATATAATAAAGAGTAGATCCCAGATAATGTCAATAATACATATCACAAGAGAAAAGTTGTAATGTATCGGTAATAATATCAAAAGA
This sequence comes from Capsicum annuum, assembly GCF_002878395.1. Lineage (NCBI taxonomy): Eukaryota > Viridiplantae > Streptophyta > Magnoliopsida > Solanales > Solanaceae > Capsicum > Capsicum annuum. The sequence goes on from NC_061117.1 coordinate 131,997,953, forward strand.
TTGACATGAATTGACCTTATTCCTTATTGTAAAAGGCATTCCAAGTCCATCTAGGACCAGGAACCGCCCCTGTTACCCATCCCAACTACCTAGATCCATACTTAGATGGGACAAATTTCGAATATATAACAAGATTGTGTTATTGTTCTTATTTTTACTTTAGGATAGGGTCACAACCATGACCCACCCAACCAAGCCCAATAGTACTATAGCAACAGCCCAAAAATACCAAACAAACCCATAGTCCATAGACTAGGCCAAAACAAAAATGAAACTCAAAACATAATATGATTAATCCAAAAATGTAATATGATGAAACATTAAGAAATACTGTGATGTGGTGTCAACCCACTAGCATATTCAAATCCCAAGGCTGACACCAATACCAATCACGTCCATTCCAACCACAAGAATTACCACAAAGCCTCTCTCTAAAAAAGTAAACAAATTTGGTTGGGACATGCCCCTAACCAGGGACACAACCTATATCTAAAATAAAGAAAAAGTATCTAAAGATATCCATAACATGAAATGATGCCTCTTGAAAGGATGGAAGCTCAACAATATAGTCTAAATTTTAATTCTAAATCTGCGTGCTAAATAAGAGTAGAATGGCCGGTTCCTGCATAGCGTGGGTATATAGCTACCAGTAGACGGGGTTAGCGAGTGACCGCTAGCATGAATCTTAAGATAAGGATAAAAGAATACCAGTTGTAAAACTAGGTAAAAGACTATCCATAATACATACAACCATACACATATAAGTGCCAGGAAAGGGAACCGAGTTTATCATGCATTTAAACCTTTATATTTGGGCTGTGTTGCTTGGCCGTCCTAACCCAACCAGGGACGATATTGGTTCAGCTCCCCCTGCTGAAAGGGCCCTAGTGCGTGTAGCTGCAAAACCAAGAAATATCCCATGGGATGACTAGTAGATCTCATAATATAAAGTGTAACAGACGTACACGGTCATCAAGACCCCTTATATCGACAAATATAAGTTTCAAGTTTTGGTTCCCCGGGTCTGCCACCTTCCACGACTTTGCTACACATCCCGCCATTAATGCCTAACTAAAACCAGTTTCCAAATAACCCAACCATTATGCATTTATTAACTAAGGCCAATATTACTGGTATCATCATACTGCCCCTTACTTGCAAGAAATATCCATAGCCAACCAATTTTAGGTAAGGAGACCTTAGGTGCTATTCCAATTACTATATTAAATCCACTTGGTAAACTTCAATGTTCTCAACAAGAATAACCATTTAGCCTTTATCCTTTTCAAACCATTTAAACCATGTATAAATCCTTTATCAAATTTAAATCATGGAAGTGTTCTGTTAAATGAAGACAATAGAATGAGTATCTTTAAAGATATTTTATCAAACACCTTTGGGGCATAATATAAAGAAAACCAATTCCAAAAACCATTATACTATTATCATGCAATCCAATTGTCTAAAACCAACATTAATGCATATTATAGCATAATAAAAATCATAGGAAACCATAATAAAGCATTCAATATCAAAACCCCCAAATAATAGTTGAAAACCATAATCATGAAATAGTAAAACCATGAAATCAGTCATATAAACCATGCCTTTAGTTGAAACTACAACGAGGGAATATAATCATGCCTTATACAAAAGAATTGACGGAAGGAAATCACCAAGACAAGCCCCTAAAGAAATCCTTTTGTTGAAACCCTAGCTCTCTTTCCCTAAAAACTCTTGAGAGAATTATCCAGTATTTTGGGATAGTTTCTAAGTGTTAATGAATAGAATAATAGGGTAAATAGACTCCAAAGTATATTAGAAGTTGTGGTTCCTAGTTAGAGTAAGTAGGGAAATGTCCAAAATATCCCCACTTAAATCCCTTAAAAATTTATCATCGGGATACAACTGACCCATATGAGTCATACCCTTCTATACGATTGGTACCCACTACTCGTATCCAAACCTCAACCCTTAGATACAACACCATCCAATATATGACTCATCCAACCAAGTCATAACCATAACATACGATCTATACCCATTACACGTATCCCTAGAAGAATGAAATACAAGAAGGATCACATACGTTCCATGATACGATTCGTACAAATCCCTACGACTCATACCACTAAGTCGTAATAATTCAAGTGACCAAAACCATCCCATCAACTAATAATAATCAGAATATGATAGGACCATACCACCCATACTCTAGTATATGGCTCATACCCATGAATCATATTGGGTCCGGAGAATAGAATTATAGGAAATGTTCTATGGGTCAAAACCCAGGATGTTTTAGTCTCCCCCACTAGGAACATTCATCTTCAAATGATGGAAAAGGTAGGGTAACCACACAAAAAGTTATTTACATTATCAAACATCTCTTTAATAAAGTTTGAAAACAAAGAGGTAAAGATGTAAATCTTTCCTTTAACAAAGTCAGAAAATAAAGATGTGTTGAAGAAACATACCTTCCGCACAAATCACAGGAGTAGAAAACAAATGCGGATATTTAGATTTCATGTTCTCTCCGCTTCCCAAGTAGCTTCTTCAATCTTATGGTTCTGCCATAGAACCTGAACTGAATCCAAATCCTTGTTTTGGAACCAACGAACTTGCCTATCTAATATCTTAAATGGGACCTCTTCATAAGATAGAGAATCTAAAATACCCAATGCTTCTAATGAAACTACTGAAGAAGGATCACCAAGACACTTCGTCAACATAAAAACATGAAAGACCGAATGAATAAAAATTAAGTTAGATGGAAACTCCAACTCATAAGCAACATTGCCAACTCTCCGCAAAATCACATAACGACCAATGAACTGAGGTTTGAGTTTCCCCTTTTTGCCAAATCGCACCACTCCCTTCATGGGAGACACCTTGAGGAAAACCCTATCCATGACCTCAAACTGCTAGGGTCTATGCCTAATATCCACATAGGAATTTTGGTGACTTTAGCCAGCAATATGCCTATGTCGATTCACCTTAACCTTCTCCATTGCCTAATAGACAAAATACAAACAAAATATGTCCGCCTCTCAAAGATCAAACCACCCAATAGAAGATCTATATCTCCTACCATACAACACCTCAAAAGGAGCCATACCAATGCTCGAATGATAACTATTATTTTAAGAAAACTCCACCAAATCTAGATGATCAACCTAATTTCCACCATAGTAAATCACATAGGCTCAAAGCATATCATTCAATGTCTGAAAAGTTCTTTACCCTTGCCCATCCTATTATGGGTGAAACACACTACTCAATTTAACCTTACTCCCAAAAGATTTTTGAAAAGACCACTAGAAATGAGATGTAAACTGCATACCACGATCGAAGATAGTCAAAACAGGTACCCTATGCTGCTTCACAATCTCTTGAAGATACAACCTACTCCACACATAGCTCTAATATGCTCATTAAGTAGATAGTCATAATCCAACTGACATAGCTTTGTGGTAGTAGGTACACGACCTCCACTCATCATAGTAAGATTTTCATGGCATAAAGATGGTGGAAGAAGCTCTGATCTCATACGTGTCATTTTGCAGTGATAAGAATTGTGCCTCAATTGACGTTTGGATCCTTAAACCTTGTGATATCCACTCTCTTTGGGTTTTGAGGCAACTTGTGATCCACTGGCTCTTCGTCAATTCCTTTATCTTTTAAGATAAATGTCAATAGCTTCCAAAACTAAATGGTGTCTTTTTGTGCTTTATTTCTTTGTACATAGAAACACGTATAACTGGATCAATATTTATAGGAACATCAGTCATCAAAGCATACACTAGACTTACCCGATCGCAAAAGACTTTGGTGAACTGATTTCCAAGAATAAAGCAATCTTTGACTATCCTTTGCCAGATACGTGCTTCCATATTCAGAAAAACATATGGAAATATGTTGTGTTAGCCTTTATCTTTGTAATGGAATCACCGAGCCGGAGACCTTAAACCATTTAGAGTATGCTTGATAGCTCTATATGGAGGCTTCCTGTATAGTTTCTTCATCCTTGAGTGGTCCATATTCGGAGTACCTAAGTGAGAGTTCAAATACTCAGCCATCAGATGTAGGATCTACCCTTAATTTTTTACTTCATTTTCGGAGGTATTTTGGAACCAATTTTCATAAAATTCCTGAGTCCAATCCAGATTGCACTCACCTATGTCTTGAAAAATTAAGTCAATCTTTAGCTCAGTAATCCTGGCCAAAATATGAGGGTAGTGTCTCACCAAACTCTCTATTTGCATGAGATCTAGTGGCAAGTATCTAGTTACTTTGTTGTCCTTGTACCACTCTTGACCCTCCTATAAGACCCATTTAATGCCAAAAGTGCACCGAGGTCCTTGAAGGGAGGATGAGGCAGATTTGTCCTTTTGGGCCATTTTTTATCCCTTCTAAGATGTAAATGCTATTTCTTTGCCCGTGCGTCCTTTGGGAGCCATATTACCTGATTTCATCACACATTCATGTTAGCCATACATGATTAAACTAACTACAATTAACAGGAGGATGGTGAAATCACCACCTCACACTTAATTTGTTATTATAAACTAATTAAGTGTTATTGTCGGGTAGTCAAACTTCGCCAACATACACTTTGATTTGGTGCACCAACGTTATGAACAAGGTTCTTCAAATACTTTAATTCATACTTTCACTTCATAAAACACCTCAAATTTAATAACAAATTACAATACAAATTAACACATACCATAACACACAGTTGTTGTACAAAATAAGTCCATTCTCACCACCAATTTCACTAATTTTATTTCAATAAATTAAAGTAATTGTTGAAAAAAATTATTCTTTACAACTTCAACATATCACAATACACAAACACCATCGCTTTCCCACACTTTTTATCAATATCATGTTCAACAAAATAAGATGTAAAATAATGGTTACACAACTACCTTGCTAGTTGTCAATGATTGACTCACACACATAAGTTCAAAGTACTACAAAATAATGACTTAAAGCTTCAACACCTCAGTACCAAAAAAACACCATGAATCACATAAAACAACAAATAAAATATTTACAGATAAAATTAAGATCCACAACGATGATGGTTTCTACAATAATGGTGTTCATCTTCCCCAACATTTTGAAGACCTTACTTTTACAAAGCTATAGTAAGAATTAAATCCATAATCCTTAGGAAATCAATTAAAAATTATAACATAAAGTCACAACAACCAAGGATTAAGAAAGAAAAATGACCTTGAAGATGGAAGATTGTGGAGAAAAAAGGAAAAATGCTTTACATTGTCAAGTAAAGAAAGAGCGTATAGGAAGAAAAATATGTCGAAGGTGAGGCTTTTCCACATATTTGTGTTGAAATAAGAATTAATTTTTGGATTTAGGGTGTGGGTTCTATTTAAAGAATGGAACGTAGGTCGGGTTGACCCAATTAAAACTCGGATATTATGTTTAAATTGGAGTGGTGTGTGGCACAATGCATATCGCCTAAGTGCAAGTAGGATCCACAAAGGACTTCACCTAATTGAAACAGTGAGTGTGTGCACTAAGGTATGTGCGTTAGGGTGTGTCCCACTTTGTCTATCGTACAAGTATAAGTTTGTGTTACCCAACCAACCGCCTAATGAAAATAGTGAGGGTATGAGGTTCCTTATGCGGCGCACAGTCCAACGCCTAAAAAGGCTTGAGCACCGTACAACTTATCGCATAAATAGGATTAGGCACCACCTAATGTAATGCCTAATTGAGGCAGTAGTCTTGCGCTAAGCATTACGCGACACCTTTGCTATGCCTAAATTACTTTGGGCGCTTCATAATCCAAATTTCACTTAAAATTGGGTGCCCCAGACTTCATTGTCCATTTGAGATAGTGGGAAAGGTCCATACCATAGAGGCTTCGGCTCTGTACCCCCATCAAGGTCAGTGCTGAGCTCTGCGATCATGCTTATTGGCCCGATCCCTATGCTGCCACCACATACCTCATTGAAAATCATAAAATAAAGTTGCACTACAAAACTTTAGGGGTCGGATTAACATTATTTGGGTTATAAATCTAACGTGAATCATGACTCGAGCATTACATATTTGACCACTCCAACTTACTTGTAGTGTTCTCATTACTCCTAAACTAACCTCCTTTGATATGGCTCACTATCGAACAGATTTACGTACCTACCACCTCTTTAGTGCTTCAAACACCTACACTTAATAAATAAAAAAACAACTAAAAGTGATTACAAGGGTGGGTTGCCTCCCACCAAGTGTCGTAGTTTTGGTCGTGGCTTGACTCTTATTTATTTTTGATTTAAAATGATAGAATAAAAGTAAAATCATGGGTTGACTCCCATGTAGCTCCTAATTTAACATCGCGGCATGACTCAGTTAACTCAATTACTCAGACTTCATAGAGATAGACTATACCTAAGCATTTTACCAAGTCTATTGGACCTATATATAGCTTGAATCATTTCCCGTTGACTTTGAAGACACTTCCATCTTCATTTTCAAGTTTTACCACTCTAGATGAGTAGACTTATTGAAATTTACATGGGCCAGACCATTTTGACTTAAGTTTACCTGGAAAGGGCTTCAGTCTGGAGTTGAAGAGGAATACCCAATCAATATTATGAAAGTCTCATTTTTCAATTCTCCGGTCATGGTACTTCTTTATCTTCTCTTTGTATAGGTTTGCTCTTTCATAATCCCAAGATGAAATTCATTCATCTCATTTAGTTTCCCCAGTCTTAGCTCTGCTGCCTTCTTCCAATTCAAATTTAACCTTTTGAGTGCCCATAAAGCCTTGTGCTCCATCTCGATCGGAAAATGGCATGCCCTGGGATAGACTAATTGGTACGTTTATAGCCAATGGGTGTCTTAAAAGTAGTCCGATATGCCCACAAAGCGTCGTCAATCTTTCTAGACCAATCTTACCTACTAGCATGCACCGTTTTGGCTAGGATGGCTTTAATCTCCAGATTTAAAATTTCCACTTGCCCACTAGTCTGTGGGTGGTATGGAGTTGCTACTTTATTATGTTTCACCCCATATTTTACCAAGGCAGCTCAAAATAATTTGTTACAAAAAATGAGATCCTCTGTTGCTTATAATGGTACGTGGTACTCCAAAGCGTGAGAAGATGTTCTTTTTGAGAAATACAACGACTCTTTTCCCATTATTATGAGCCAAAGAGATGGCTTCAACCTATTTAGATACATAATCAATAGCAACTATGTATTTCATCCCATACGAGCTCATAAAAGGCCCCATGAAATCAATGCCCCAGACGTCAAACAGTTCTACTTCCATCATCTTTGTTAAAGGCATCTCATGGTGCTTGGAGATTGATCCCTGCCTTTGATATTGGTCATATCTTAGCACAAATTCATGAGCATCCTTGAATAAAGTTGGCCAATAGTAGTTACTCTGCAACACCTTTCTAGCAGTCCAATCACATGCATGGTGACTTCCAACCGAGGAAGCATGACACGCTTCCAAGATACTCAGCATATCTACTTTTGGAAGACACCTCTTTATAATATGATCAGCACATCGTCAGAATATATATGGTTCATTCTAGAAGTAATGTGTCATATCATGGAGTAAATTCTTTCCTTGGTGAAAAGAAAGATTCTCCGAAATCACCTCACTCGCTAAATAATTTGCAAAATCTGCATACTAAGGTATTTTTTCCAGCACAACATCTAAGATTTCCTCATCCAAAAATGCATCATTAATCTCAAATTCATCTCTAACTGCTTCCTCCCCTTCAACCCTAGACAGGTGGTCCACAACTTGATTTTTGTAACCCTTCTGATCTTTGACTTTAAAGTCAAACTCTTGAAGAAGCAGCACCCATCTAATCAATCTTGGCTTCGCATTCTTTTTCACCATTAGATATCTCAAGGTTACATGGTCAGTGTGACCACCACCTTGGTTCCTATCAAATAAGCCCGAAACTTCTCAAAGGCATAGAAGGCTGCAAGAAGTTCCTGTTCTATGATGGTTTAGATCTTTTAAGCTCCATTCAGTGCTTCCCTATCATAATAGATAGGATGAAACAATTTTTCCTTCTTTTGTCCCAGGATATCTCCAAGGGAAACGTCGCTTGCATCAGATATGATCTCAAACAGTTTTGACCAATCCGGTGCAACAATGATAGGAGAATCAACCAACTTCCCTTTAAGGTATTCAAATTCCTTCAAGAAATCAACATCAAATAAGAACTTAGTTTCCTACTCCAAAAGTTTGCTAAGTAGGTTTGCAATATTTGAGAAGTCCTTTATAAACTTCCGATAAAATCAAGCATAACCAAGGAAACTATGCACTCCTTTTACTGAAATGGGAGGTGGTAGCTTCTCAATAACCTCATCCTTAGCTCGATCGATCTATATCGCCTTTGCTAAAATTTTTTGTCTGAGAACAATGCCCTCCTTTACCATGAAGTGGTATTTCTTCCAATTAAGCATAAGATTGAACTCCTCACACTGTTGTAAGGCCCTACTCAGGTTCACCAAAGACGTGAATTCAAAACCCATAAAAATAGATAATATGCTATAAGGTTTCCATAACCCTAACCAATAAGCTTAGCTAGTCATGGACAAAATGAAGATCACCATAGTCATATTCATCATACCAAAAGATAAAAGTTGATCTTGGTGTGTAAACGGTGAACAAAGTTAAAGTGTTTTTCTCTCTCATATAAGCTGCCAATCTACAATTCAAATATAGTACAGAATAGTCCATAATACGTGAATTTTCAGCATCAAGTATTTTTAATAACTTTTCCCTCATAATTGCCTTCTAAATCCCTAGACTAACTCTAAATGACAAATTAGTCTTGGGCATACTTTTAATGCACCATATTTGGTCAAGACTGCTACTCTATCTTGTGTCATATGTCATCTGCATTCCATAGTCCCATTATGTCTTCATCTTCCTCATTAATAACTGAAGTCATGCTAATCAAATAGGTTAGCTCAATTACATAAACGTAGAGCAAAAACATAAGAAACTTGGCACTTTGTTCTCCAACTTAGCTAAAATATGTGTAAGTTATGGTGCTTAGGCATATAAATACACTCAAAATCACCGACCTCCACTCGCTTGAGATTAGGCAACCTGTACCTAAAATTTTTTCACCATGTTGATGACACCTATCTCCCAACTAGTAAGGAGCACTAATAGAAAAGGAGCGAAAACTCCCCTTCTTCTATTTTTGCCACTTGGCACCATCTCTACCACCCTGAGATTGAGCACCTCCCTGATAAAAAAAACTACTCTTCTTTCCCTACCTATCCCCAAACTTTGCTTGCTTTCTCTTCTCATCTTCAACCTGCTGTATATGAACAGAAAACCTTGAGATGCCCATATCATTAATCAACAAGTCAGTATTGCTATGCAAAATCAAATCTCTATTAAACCAAAAAAGAAACTTCCTCATTCTCGACCTCATATCAGCCACTAAGTCAGGAGCATACCTTGATAGCTAATGGAACTTCAAAGCATATTCCTTTACTAACATCTTCCCCAGCCTGAGGTTCACAAACTCCATGGTATTAGCTTCCCTCAACTCTTGAGGAAATCACCACCAAGAAGGCATTAGAAAAGGCTCCCCACAACCCTTTCTCTTACATATTATCTCTATCCGTATCCCACTCCTCATTCCAATGAAGAAATATCCTTGAACTGATAAGCTGTAAAGTTAAACCTCTTTATATTAGAAGCCTACATAACCCAAAAGATCTTTTCCATCTTATCCAAGAATCCCTGCGGATCCTCCTCTACCTTTTCCCTAGTAAAAGTTGGAGGAACAATCCTCATAAATTGACCAACCCTTATGGCCTCTGTAGACAAAGCACCAACCATACTCCACTTGGCCTGAGCAGCAACCACTTATGAAATAACATGAATGAGCTAATAAAATTCTGCGTTCGTCATATTTCCTGAGGGACCTGAGGAGAATTATCAAGACTAGTATGAACTCTAGCACCATCTAGAACAGGACAATGAGCATGAAGATGTACTCAAGACATAGGACGTACCCCTTCAGCATTATCCCTAGATAGTACGGAAGAATTTCTTTATGTTCCCGATCTAGGAGGCATGATCTAAAAGATGAACAAATAAGGATTAGAGAAGTTTCCAGGATTGATAACTTAAGCTTGAAGATAGAATATCAAGAAAGTTAAACATTCCTAAATCTCTTATAGCCTCTCTCTTATGAGTGTGGTGCGCTTTACACCCTTAAGAAAGACTCTACTCGACACGACTTTGTGGACTTCTTAGTTGGCCATGAACCTAGGCTTTGATACCAACTTAATATGACTAAACCTCAGACCTTATCATAATAGGCATCCCAAGTCCATCCAGGATTGAGGACCGCCCCCTATTACCCAACTCAACCACGTATATCCAACCTTAGATAGGTTTAATTTCAAATATATAACAAGATAGCATTATTTTTCTCATTATGACTCTGGGATAGGGTCACAACCATGATCGGCTCAACCGAGTCCAATCGTACTGCACCAACCGCCCAACCACACCAAAAAAACCCATAGGCCATAAATAAGGCCAAAACCAAAAAGAAAAACAAAACATAATATGATTAATCACAAAATGTAATATGACAGAACAGTGAGAAATCCTGTGATGTGGTGTCAGCCCACAAGCCTATTCTAATACAAAGACTAACACCAATACCGATCCTGCCCATACCAACCCCCAAAAGTACCACAAAGCTCTATCAAAAAAATTAAATAAATTCATTTGGGAGATGCCCCCAACTATGAACAAAACCTATATCTAAAATAAAAGAAAAATGTCTAAAGAAATCCATAACATGAATTGATTCCTCCTAAAAAATGGAATCTCACCACATTAGTCCAAATACTAATATTGAATCCGTGTTCTAATCAAGAGAAGTAGAATGGTTGGTTCCTACATAGCATGTTTATATAACCGCCAGCAGATGAGGTTAGCAAGTGAACGCTATTATGAATCTCCAGATAAGGATAAAATAATGCCAGTTGTAAAACCAGGTAAAACCATCCATAATAAATATAGTCATACATATATAAATGACGGGAAAGAAAACTGGCTTTATCATGCATTTAAAACTTTACACTTAGGCTATGTAGCTTAGCCATCCTAAACCAACCATAGGTGATATGGGTTCAGCTCCCCCTACTAAAAGGGTCCCAATAAGTGTAGCCGTATTGCTAGGATATATCCCATGGAATAACTAGTACATCCCACGCTATAAAATATGACACATGCATACAATTATGAAGACCACTCATATCGGTAAATATGAGTTTCTGATTTTGGTCCACCCTAGACCGACACCTTCCATGACTTTGCTCCACATCTCATCAATAATGCCCAATTAAAACTAGTTTCCAAATAACAAAACCATTATCTATTTATTAACCAAGCCAATATTAGTGGTATCATCATACCGCCCCTTACATGCAGTTAATATCCATAGCCAACCCATTTAGAGTAAGCGCACCATAGGTGCCCTTTTAATTATCATATTAAATCTACTTGGGAGACTTCCATGTTCTCCACAAGCATAAAAATTTAGCCATTAGACTTTTCAAATTATTTAAACCATGTATAACTCCTTTATAAAGTTTAAAACATGCAAGAGTTCCATTAAAAGAAGTCAATTCAATGAACATATCTTTATAAGCATTTTATCAACACCTTAGGGAATAATTGATGTACTAGCCTTCTGTTAGCACATTTAAGACTTTTAACTTGGAATAATTGGAAGTTCTTAGGTAACTATCATTGTTTGGATGGTATTTCATGTGATTTTTTTACGAAAGTCAAGATGCATGAACATATAAGAAAGTTACATTGAGAAGGATGATTTTTGGTGAAAGATTCAAGAAACTAAGTCCTACTGATTTCATCCGACGAACTGGTCTGATAAGCAGAGAACAAGAAAGTTGAGGCATTTCTGATGATATTTTTTGATAAGTCGTCAACTTCCTAATAAGTCGTTAGTACTTGTCGTCAGCTGAATGCAGCAAATATGGAATTTGAAGAGGAGTTGCCAACATTTCCTAATAAGTCATCAACTTCCTGATAAGCCGTCAAGACTTATCGTTAGTCGAAGGCACCAAACAAAGAATTTAAAGAGGAGTTGACGACTTTTTTTGATGAGTTGCCCGACTCCTGATAAGTCCTCAGATATGTCATCACATATGGCGTCAGATTTGTGATAAGTCATCACAAATGTCGTCAGCTAAAGAAGTAAAAATTTGAATTTTTAGTTTCGAATTTCCTTTAAGTTACAGATATAAATAGAAGCTTTTAGGGTTTCATTCAGTATCTAGAACTTATTCCAAAGGCGAAGTCACCTCTTTTTGGGCCTCTTAACTTCGAATTCAATTTTCAATTCTTTGATTGAGTTGTGGGATATTCTTCTTGAAGTTTAAAAACGATAAACTTCAGACTTCATCTTTTGTAAGTTTAATTTCTCTGAATGATGAATAAAATTATTGATATCTCTTTCAATATCATGTGAAACTAAAACCCACAACTGGGGTTGTGGGATCTATATTATTTCTCCATGGTTTTTATAGTTTGTTAGGGTTTGACTGATTATTGGGACATATTGATAATTATTTGGTAATGATAGTTATCTATTGGTTGCAAACAATAGATCCCACCTTATGTTGATTTTCTCGAATTGAGAAATAAACTAAAGATAGCAAATTATCAATGAGAATTTGGGAAGGTTAAGTTCTCATCTAATGATTAATGCTGTAACAAGATTGATCAACTTGAGATAAAATTAGTATGAATAGAATGTTTTTCTAAGTTTTAGAGAATTAGGGAGTTCAACATTTAGGTAGGTTGAGAAACACTTAGATGGACTGTCGAAAACTGATAATTTGGGGATTCATAATCATAGTGATCACAACCCTAGTTTCTCTCTATCATCAATTTGAATTATTGAAATTTTATCTTTGAGTTCTGAAGTAAGTATAAAATTTAGTCATTGTTTGATTGATAAAATCCCCAATTAAAGAAAACTACTATCTATCAGTCATTTTAATCACAAATAGACTTGATTGACACTTTATTCCCTATGGGATTTGACCCCAACCTAGTTGGGTTATATATTTGACAACGGCCACTTACTCACTTATAAGAGAGGTATAATTTGGACGTATCAAATTTTTGCACCATTGCCGAGGAATATGGTTCCAAATTGAGTATATCCGTGATAATTGACTCATAGTAAGTTTCCTGGTTTCTCTTTTATTTGTTGTTTTTATTCTCTGCAGGGTTGTTAGTGTGTATGCCAACTAAGTACATAGAGTTCAGGTGAACCGTTATTAGTATTATATCCAAAACCTTAGTTGATTAGTAGAATGGCAGGCCGACAAGAAGCAGGAAGACTAGGTGCCTTGGCTAGGGCTCAGCTAAATCAATAGAATATAGGTAACCCAAGTCCGGTATAAAATCAAAAAGAAGAAGGCCTGGGAGATGATGATATGTTTGGACAGGGAAATCGTAGGCGTGCATAAGATATAGTGGCACTGGATGATAGAAATATAAATAGAAATCGCCCATTCAGAGCGAGGCAGGATCGCTAACCTGTGCAGTATAATATTGACAACGATGAGGATGATTGAGATAGAGATAGATCTACTGAGGAAAGCATTATACCACCACTAGCTCCTGAGTTAAAATTCAACATCACAGTACTATGATCCATCTACTAAATTTGAAATGACAATTCGGTGGATTACCTGGTGATGATCCAAATCCATTTTTAGTTAATTTCATCAATATTTGTAAGTCATTTGATAATCTTGGAGTGGGACAAAATGCTATTCATTTGAGATTGTTCCCACTTTATCTGTCTGGAGAGGCAACTATGTGGTTGAATAAACTGACTCCTAATTCTATAACAAACTAGAGGCAATTAAAAGGAGATTTCCTAGAAAGATTCTTTCCTCCCTCCAGAATGTTACAGTTAAGAGATGAGATCAATAACTTTAGGCAATTGGCTAATGAAGCTTTGCATGAGACTTGGTCAAGGTTTAAAAAGATGTTGACTCAATTCCCAAACCATAAGATGACTGATGAACACTTTATGGAAACATTCTACATAGCTTTGAACTCACTTACAAAGCCAATAGTGGATAATACTGCGGGAGGAGTTTTTATGGAGCTCACCTTTACCGAGGCTATGGACATGTTGGAAAAATAACCAAGACAGGTAGAGCTTGTCATACCAGAGAATTTTAGTAGTAAGCAATATTGGGTCTAGTGTAATATCAACAGAGTAGCATATGAGAGAAGAGTAGCGTTATTAGGATATGGCTTACATGAAAACCCAAATGGATCTACTCACAAAATATTTTCTATTAGGGAATATAGAAAAGGTAAAAGTTGTGGGGTCCTACAGTAAGGAAGCTGAATCAAACATCGAGGAAGAGGCTAATTATTTGCATAACTGGGGTAGTTTTTGGACCTGTGGTCAAGGAAACCAAGGTGAGAACCATCAAGGATATTGGAAGAATAAAAGTGATAGGAGTGGACTGTATGTACCTTCTAGAAGCTGTGATAATACTGTCACTTGTTCAAGCAAAATGTCCATGGAGGACATGATGGAGAAACTATGAAGATTGACATATCTTTCATGAATCAACTAGTAAATTTGCACTCAACTATTATTAAACAACTCGAGCAGTAGATAAGCCAATTATTCACAATATTAAACCAAAGATTGAATAGGACTCTACCAAGTGATACAGTTTAAAATCTGAGGACTGATAGATCATGTATGGCTAGTACCACTAGGAGCGGTAAGATATTATCTAATCTATGATTGGGGGCATTCTTTGATACTGATGCGGTCGAATTGGATTAGAGATGGTAGATGAATCTTCAGTGCGTCTAGTGAAGTTGGGAAGTTTAGAAAAGAAGAGTGTGGAAGTGGAACAACCACCTAAGCTGAAACATGTTAGTGATGTGGAGCAAGGCATAAAAAAGAGGGAAAATTTGCCACAGTTGAAATCCCAAGGCCACTACCCCCATTTCCACAATGATTAAAGAAAAAAGAAGATAAAGTCAGGTTTAAAAAATTCATGGCTATGTTGAAGAAGTTGACAGTGAACGTGCCTTTAGTTAAAGCACTTGAGAAAAAGGCAGGAAATGCTAAATTTATGAAGGATCTTATGACGAAGAAAAGATAAGTGAGCTACAAACTAGTGGATAATCTCCATAATTGTAGTGTTATTTCTACAAGGTCCTTAGTGCAGAAGAAGGTAGACCCAGGAGCGTTCACTATTCCTAGTACGATTGGATCTTTGGAATTTTCTAAGGCCTTATATGATCTGGGCGTGAACATTAATCTAATGTCACTAGATGCTTATAAAAAGTTGGGTTTAGGAGACCCCACACCCTCCAACATGAGACTAGTTATGGTGGGCAGGTCTGTAAAAAGGCCAATAGGTATGCTACGTGATGTACTTGTAAAGGAGGCTGATTTTATTTTCCCTGTTGACTTTGTGATCCTTGATTGCGAACTAGACTTAAAAGTACCATAATTTTGGGTAGATTGTTCTTACAAACAAGGAGAGTGTTACTTCACATAGAGCTGAATAAGTTAAAGTTTAGGTTCAATGAGAAAGAAGTTAGTTTTGAAGTGCATCAATCCATGAAACAGCAAAAGGAGATGAGTATCTTCTTGATCTTTGATGTATTCTATAAAGATGGGAAAGATACAGCAGTAGGACTAGGGATGAAGAACTTTCAAGGTATCATGATTAATCCCAAGGCATTTTATTGTTTGTATTTGTATTATATGATTGACAACAGATCTCTGCACCTATGGTGACACATGTATGTTTTTAACTCTCTTGTTTTGGTTTGATACATTGGGGATAATACATGATTTTAAGTTGAGAGTGAAATTTCTTGTGGGTGTTGATATCCTCTTAGGTTTTTGGTTATCGTGCCTCTTTTCCTTAGAGTCTTATTCCTAGTAGAGATGGTATGTTTAGGCATACTGTGCTTTGTTTTATGATGTGTTGTGGTTAATTGGGAGAAAAAGAAGTATCTGGGGCAGTTAAAATATTTTTTAATTTTTAGGAATGGTAAATAGCTCTCCAATTTTCTATTTTTTAACTGTGTGATCTGCATCTATATGTGACTACTATGAATCTTTTTATGGCATTGGTATAAGGGATATGATAATCATTGCTAACAATTGAATGAATTGGATAGGTAGTAGCTTGCGATGTACCTTTGTGTTATGTGTTTGTGAGATACTACCTAGTTCTCATTGTGTATTAAAACTAGAACTTTCCTGGTTGGTCTTGCCTTGGTTGTAGGAGAGTAGTTAGAAAGGAATCATAGGCCATTTTTTATATTAGTCCATTTTTAGCGTAAATGACCTTCTGGGTTTGAATAATATCCCTTGATTCTGATTTTGAGCCTGAATGCCTATATTTTTTTTTATTTTTATATTTATCACCTTCCCACTTGGATCACAATAAACCTATTTTGGCCTTGGTCCTCCTTAGGCACTGTACACTTTGACTAAGGCAAATCGCCTAAGCTGAGGATGACTATCATAGGGGTGCATGATGTAAAGTGAGTATGAAAAAGGGTAAAAAGAAAAAAAAGAAAAAAAATGCAAGGCTGGGTATGATAGAAAAAGAATAAGAAAAAAATTGTGAAAAAGAGAAAATAAAAAACTAAAGGACCGCATCCAACCTAAATTTGCTTCAATAAAGAAAGGGAGAAATATATTAAAGGTTGATAAGTGAGACCCAAAAAATAGTGTAGTGCCAAGGAGGCTCAGTCACTTTAAATATCGTTGCGTATCATACCATCCCCAAGCCTACATTACAAGCTGAAGAAAAGTCCTACAGTGATCCTAGCTTAACTGTCTGAAAGCCTCGGTGATGAAAATAAGGGCTAGCTTATGGTATTTGCCATACATTGACTTGAACTTCTTTCTGAGAATGAGTGTCTCTTGACCATCCCTGCATTTACGTGCTTGATTTCAGATATGAGTGAAGAGGGATTTCTTTGTTGTAAGGTCACATCGATTGTATTTCTTGCTGCTTACTTGTTTGGGTAGTATAACTTGAACATATGCATCGTTATTGTTGCTAATTTAATGCCATATCTTGATTCCTTTCTATCACATTGTTGATCTTCATAGATATACACAACTGGGTTTAGAGTGATTGAATATGGAAAGGGTAATGTGTATTGAGCAAAAATTGATAATCAACTGTCAGAGGTATCTTATTTTTCTCTTAGTTAAGCATCATAGTATGGTGTTATGTAGTTTCTTGATGAGAAGAAATTGTTTTAAGTTGAGGTTGTTGATGAGATGACCTTCTGTTAGCACATTAAAGACTTTTAACTTGGAATAATTATAAGTTCTTAGGTAACTATCGTTGTTTTTGATGGTATTTCATGTGATTTTGTAGGAAAGTCAAGATGCATGAACATATAGGAAAGCTACATTGAGAAGGATAATTTTTTGTGAAAGATACAAGAAATTAAGTTCTGAAGATTTCATCCGACGACTTGGTCTGATAAGTAGAGAACAAGAAAGGTGAAGCATTTCTGATGACATTTTTTTATAAGTCGTTAACTTCCTGATAAGCCGTCAGGACTTGTCGTCAGCTGAAGGCAACAAACATAGAATTTGAAGAGGAGTTGATGATATTTTCTGATAAATCATCAACTTCCTGATAAGCCGTCAGGACTTATCGTCAGCTGAAGGTAGCAAATATAGAATTTGAAGAAGACTTGATGACATTTTCTGATAAGTCAGCAGACTCCTGATAAGTTACCACACGTGTCGTCAAACATGTTGTCAGATTTGTGATAAGTCATCACAAATGTCATCAGCTAAAGGAGTGAAAATCTGAATTTTTAGTTTCGAATTTCCATGAAGTTACAGATATAAATAGCAACTTTTAGAGTTTCAATCAAAATCTGGAACTTATTCCAAAGGCGAAGTCACCTCTTTTTGGGCCTCTTAACTTAGAATTCAATTTTCAATTCTTTGATTAAGTTGTGATATATTCTTTTTGAACTTAGAAGAGAATCAAATTTAGACTTCATCTTTTGTAAGTTTAATTTCTCTAAATGATGAATACAATTATTGCTATCTCTTTCTATAACATGTGGAACTAAAACCCACAACAGGGGTTGTGGGATCTATGATTATTCCTTCATGGATTTTATAGTTGGTTAGGGTTTGAGCGATTATGGGGACATCTTTATCATTCCTTTATAATGATAGTTATTTATTGGTTGCAAACAATAGATCCCGCCTTATGTTGATTTGCTCGAATTGAGAAATAAACTAAAGGTAGCGAATTATCAATGAGGATTTAGGAAGGTTAAGTTCTCATATAATGATTAATGTTGTAACAAGATTGATCAACTTGAGATAAAATCTGTATGAATAGAATGTTTTTCTAAGTTTGAGATAATTGGGGAGTTCAACATTTAGGTAGGTTGAGAAACACTTAGATGAACTGTCGAAACTGATAATTTGTTGTTTCCCATAAGTCATGAGAACCCAAAACTACGGTTATTATTCATTGGGGATTAATAATCATAGTGATCATAACCTTAGTTTCTCTCTATCATTAATTTGGACCATTTAAATTTTAGCTTTGAGATCTGAAGCAAGTAGAAACTTTAATCATCGTTTGATTGATAAAACCCCCAATTAAAGAAAACCATTATCTATCAGTCATTTTAATCACAAATAGAGTTGATTGACACATTATTCTCTGTGAGATTCGACCCCAACCTAGTTGGCTTATATATTTGACAATGAACGCTTACTCTCTCATAAGAGAGGTGTAATTTGGGTGTTATACCTAAAACAATTCGTAAGACCATTAAACTATAACCATGCAATCCAATTGTACAAAAACACCATTAATGCATATAAAAGCATAATTAAAACCATAGGAAACCATAACCAAGCATTCAATATCAAAACTCCTAATTAATAGTTTAAAAACATAATCATAAAATAGTAAAACCATGAAATCAATCATATAAACCACATATTTAGCTGAAATTAAAATGAGGGAAGAGAATCATGCCTTATACTTACCAAGACAAGGCCCCAAAGAAATCCTTTTGTTGAAACTCTAGCTCTTTTGCTCCAGGAGCTCTTTTGAGAATTATGGAGTATTTTGAAAGATTTTATAAGTGTTAATGAATATAATAATAGGTTAAATAACCTCCAAAGTGTATTAGAAGTTGTGGATCCTAGTTAGAGTATGTTGGGAAATGTCCAGAAGGCCTCTACTTAAATTCCTTAAAAACCCATCACAGGGATATGGCTGAACCAAACGAGTCATACTCTTCCATATAACTGGTACCCATAACTCGTATCCAAGCCTTAACCCTTGTATCAAACACTATCCAGTATATGACTCACCCAACCAAGTCATAATCACTATGTACGATCTGTACCTATAACCCGTATCCCTAGCAGAATGAAATACTAGGAGGATCGAACACCTTTCACCATATGAGTCCTTGATACGACTCATATAAATCTCTTTGACTCATACTCTTAAGTTATAACCCACCAACTAACACTTGTCAGCATACGATAGGACCATACCACTCGTACCCCAGTATACGGATTATACTCGTGCGTCGTATTGGATCTGGAGAACAGAATTCTAGGAAAGTTTCTATGGGTTAAACCAAGGATGTTTTAGTGGTTACTTAGATTCCTAATGAGTGGAAATAGAAAAAAGATAATTCTGGCCAGTGCCAGTACCAAAAGTATTACCCTTTGGTACAAAAGCCAAAAAAGTGGAAACCAGGATATTGTTAGCCCTAATGGCTACCCTAGCTGTCAGACAGTCTCGCTGCATGTGACTAAGATGACCAAAACTAAAACAAAAATTTTCCCCCTCATGAAAATAACCTAGGTAAACTGATCGCAAAAGAAACAAGGAGGATATAGTAGCTGACTGAGCTCTACTAGCTTGAGATCAGGCACCCTGTACCTTAGGAGCAATACTAAATTAAAAATAGTGATCATCAAATAGCTTTGGATAAGGAGAACTATCCAACCAATATGAATTAAAATTTCCCCAATTCTTTTTCATGGTCCACTGTCTACCATCTCTCCTAGTATTTTGGTAATTCGCACCCTGCTATGATACCTGAACTTCATATTCTACCTCTTTCCTTTTTCCACCTACTTCTTGTTTTTATCTTTAACCTATTACATATAAACCATAAGTCTTGATATGTCCATGTCATTTTTCAACATCGCCTCCTTGCACTCTAATACCAAGTCACAAGACAATCCCAACGAAAACTTTCTCATTCTAGCCCCACACAAGACACTAACTATGAAGCGTAACGAGACATCTAATGAAATTCCAAGGCATAATCCTTCACACTAATCTGACCATTCCCCAGGTTCACAAACTCTTTGGCCTTGGCCTCTCTTAACTTCTTCATATGCCTTGGAAACATGCAATATTTGATGTTTTAAAAAAGGAATTTATGCTTGGACTTAGTTTATTTTGTGGATATATTGTGTTTATTGTATGATTGTAGGGAAATTAGGTATGAAGTAGCTTGAACTAAAGTTTGGAAGAAAAGTCTCTGTAAAAAGTAAAGTACTGGTGTTAGGCTACGAGTCATTAAGTCACTATACGACTTGTATCCCGACTGATAAGAAGGACAGTTCCTGTAATGTGAGATGAGGACATAAGTTGAAGGTGACCATGACTCATAAAAAGTGTCTATGAGTCATGATATGTATTCATAATGACCATAGTGAGCAAATTTCAAAATCTAAAAAGAAGTAAATGAAGGTTACGAGTCATTAGGGCCAACTACAACTCACAATTGAAAATCATATAGAGACCAGTATTGGAAGCCATGAAGACTGATGCTCCAAAAGGTTTCGAGCGACGGACACAAGTCATAACAACTAACTAGGACTTTTAGTAAGGTATCATAAAGACAACAAAATCAGGTGACCTAAAGGAGAGGAGCTACTAGAATAACTACATTCAACAACCTACGATTCATAAGGTGACTGTATGAGTTATGGCCATTGGAGCAAAAATAAAGTTACGATTGCAGGCAATTAGTCGTAAAGAACTTAACAACTCGTTTATAAAGGTGTCACCACTCCCAAATTAATTTTCCTCATTTGTTAATTTAGATTTCTTTGTTTTTTTAAGCTACTATAAATACCTTAGGGTTAATCCATTAATAGGTTACACACTTTTATAATCTTTTTGATACTTTCCCATACTCGGATCATTAGTACTTTGTTCTTGAGGTTTTCTGTTCACATTTAATTAGAGATTTGTATTTTATTCTTTCCTGTTTTATGAGATTAATTATATGCCTTTTTCATTATTTATCATGGATTATTTCATAAACATGAGCGACAAAATTCCTTAACTAGGGTTGTGGGTGCATTAGTGGATTAGCTACATAAGGGAAGTGGGAGATTTATATATTCTACTATAATTGCATGTATTGCATACTTCTTTGGATTAATTGCACCCAAGCTACTGTAGAAGCTTGAGAATTTTTTGTATTTGAGAACATCCGCACAAGGGAGTTTGATATTGGGACATTAACTCTAGACTTAAAAGGTGAGAGTTGAACTGAGTTTATACAAAAGGGACATCAAGGAAACATCTAGATACCCACAAGGTAAAGGGTCAGATTTATTAACATATTCATTAGAGGATTAATAATATACAACTTGTAAATCTTGCACATAGAGCAGTGGATTAGGTTGATTAAGCATGCTAAACTTATGGAGTTGAGAAGGTAGGGGAACACATTCCTAGTGTTCATTTTATATATTTTACAAAAACATCCATTCAAGTTAGGATACTAGTTACGATTGACTTCAAACTGCCCCATTTACTTTTTCATACTACTCGTGGATTTTGTCAATTTTGAGATATTATTCAGCTTATTCCATTTGGGGTCAAACCCAAATAGAGTTTGGTTACTATATTTTTCATCGACTGCAACATACTTATTTGGAGGTTAGTTTTTGGCGATATCAAATTTTGGCACCATTGTCAGGGAATTATTTATTGAAGTAGGTAGATTTTTTTTTTTATTTTAAATTTGAAGTTGGGCATACATCGATGTATTCTTAGCACTAGCAGTCAAGGCAATCCAGAGCCCTAAAGAATTTTTCAAACACCCAGAAGGATGACAAAAGATGTTTGTGATGGTGTTCTAGCCGGAGTTCGGGATGATCCTCTTGCTTTTCCTCTCACTACTCTTGGTGATCAATAAAATATTGCTAATGGAAAGATAGAGTTGATTTTAGCAGAGGTAGATAGACAAGAAGAAGGGTAATTTCAGAAGCTCGTTTGCTCAACAGGTAGAGCTAGCTAGGCTAATAATAGTTGATCATTTAGATTCACTCGACATAAATCATGATAGAAAGCATGGTGGCAGATCTTGAGTAATCTGAGCCTACTAGTATCTACTACCATATGATAAAGATAAAGAAATGGGTTATGAAGAGCTTGTTGAGACTAGAGCTATTTTTCCACCCACTTTACCCCTTAATATGAAGTTTGATATTCCCAATGCAATGATTCAGTTGCTAAATCTAAAAGGTGTATTCTTGGGGGCTATAACAAATAGTGTAAACATATACCATTATTTTGGCTGGGGTAACTTCCTAGAGGCTCAATCATGATTTGGAATGTGCTATGCTGATTTTTTTTGAGTTGATTCTTTCCTCTTGCCAAGATACTACAGCTAAAAGATAAGATCTACAAGTTCTGGCAATTACCTGTAGAGTCTATGTATGAAGCATGGTTTAGGTTAAAAAAGAAGTTGAGCATCGTACCTCATAACCGAAATCCAAGTTCTATCTTATTGGGGATATTCTACATATCTTTAAATATTTGCTCAAGGAATATAATATTTGGAGGTGCACTTATTCGTCTACATTGGGATATGGACCAGGAGATTCTAGATGAGATCTCTATCATTAATCGAGGATGGCATACTTAGGAGGCTGATAGAGAAACTGGTACATATGCTATTGGAGCTGCTAGTGATGATATGGTAGCACAAGAGGTCATACAACTCATAACCGATATTGAACTGCTTTTAACATAATTTTCTACAATGATGGCTGAAAAGGTGAATGCAGTTGCGGCATAAAGATCTACTTCCACAAATTATGTGTATGATATAGATGAGGAAGCAAAGTATTTGGATCATAAAGTTGTGGCTTCCAATCCAATAGGCAAAAACCAAGGTCAGAACTATTATAGTGATAGGTACCAAGACTAGAGAAGAGAAAATGGTAATAGGAGGTAGAAGGATGACTACAAAGAGAAAAGTGATAGATATGTTCCACTAGGTTGCTGAGATACCGAGTCTAGAATGAAATAAATGTTGTTGAATTTTGTAAAAGGACAAGGAAGTCAAGTGAACTATTTTAAGGATATTAACGTAGACCTATTAGGGCTAAATCAGAAAGTTGAGTCGTATCCTACTGCGATCAAAAAACTAGAGCAGTAGTTCGGTCACATTGAATCAAAGGCAGCCTGGCACTATTCCTAGTAATACCATCCAAACATGAAAAATGATAGTCATTGTAATACGATTACCACTCAAAGTGGTAAAACAAACATGGATTCATCCTTGCCTGCTGTGAAGGAGTCAAATAATGATGCTAATCCTACTGATGTTGAGAAAGCACCAAAAGTTCAAGATAACAAATAATCAAATATTAAGAGAAGTAGTAAGAAAAATAAAGGTAAGGGTGAGGTCGAGAAGCCTATTTTGAAGAAAATTTTGAGAACTCTCCCTCTTGTTCCTTAGAGGTTGAAAAAAAGCATGAATAGGGTAAATATCAAAAGTTCCTGTCTATATTAATGGAGCTATCTGGTTATGTAAAATTGATGAAAGACCTTGTCAGTAGAAAGTGGACAGTAAGATATGAGCTTACTAACAATGTTCATCAGTGTAATGTTGTTGCCTGTAGATCATTGGTAGAGAAGAAGGAGAACCTTGTAGCCTTCACTATTCTATTCACTATTAGGTCCTTCAACTTTGCTCGAGCTTTATGTCATCAAGGATCAAGTATTATTCTTATGCAGATGGCCGATCGGATTGTGAAAAAGCTGGTTGGTATTCATTGTGATGTGTTAGTGAAGGTGACATACTTTATGTTTCCATTCTATTTCATAATACTTAATAGTTAGATAGCTTTCCAAGTCCCTATCAACTTGGGTAGACCCTTCCTTGATATGGGTAGGGCATTGGATGCTATTGAGTTGGGACAAATGAGGTTCATACTTAATGATGAACTTGTAACCTTTAATGTATGCCGATTAATGTGACAACAGGATGATTTGAGAGTTGTGTCTATAACAGACACCACTGATGATGAAGTTGATGCAGTGACTATTCCAATTGAACAGAGGCTGGGTGTTGAAGCATTAGACATACTGAATTTGAATTTTGATAGTAATGAAATTGAGGAGTATGGAGAGATGGTAGGTGATCTATATGTGATAGGTTCATATACTTAAGCTCCAAAGAAGCTTGATCTGGAATTGAATAATAGAACCACTTCTCCATCTCATCTATCAATTGAACAACCACCAGTAATAGAGTTAAAAGCCCCCCTGCCTTATTTATGTTATGCTTTCTTGGAGGTCTAACAACACATTTCCATTGATGATTACTGTAGATTTGATGGAGATTGTAGTAGAGGCATTATTGTCTGTATTGCTGAGTTCAAAAAAGCTATCGAATGGACTATTGCAGATATTATGGGTATTTTTCCTAACATTTGTACTTATGAGATCCATCCTTAGCCAGACTACATTCTGAGTACTGTGGGCCAGCGATAATTAAATCCTTCTATGAAGGAGGTGGTGAAGAAATAGATGGTTAAGTGGTTGGACGTGGTCTTGTTTATCCCACAACTTATAATAAGAGGGTCAATCCTATTTTGTGCATCCCAAAGAAAGATGGAATTACAGTATCACAAAATCAAAAGTATGAGCTAGTTCCAATGAGACCAGTCATAGGTTGGAGAGTGTGTCTAGACTACAGAAAGCTTAACACATGGACCCAAAAGAACCACATTCTACTGTCCTTCATTTAACAGATTCTAGATAGACTTGAGGGAAGGGTCTGGTATTATTTCTTGGATGGCTATTCAGGTTACAATCAGATCACAATTGTTCCCAAAGATCAAGAGAAGACAACTTTTAATTTCCCATATGGGACCTTTTAATTCAAAATAATGACATTTTGGTTGAGCAATGCTCCAACCAAATTATGAATAATATCCATCTTGTATAACATTGTAGAAGTCACCATTGAGATATTTATGGATGATTTTTTTTCGTAGTTGGTGATTTTCTGATGACTGTCTAGTTCAATTGGCCAATGCTCTTCAGTGATTTGAAAAATCCAACTTGGTGCTTAATTTGGAAAAGTACCACTTTATGGTTAAAGAAGGAATTGTGCTTTGGCACAATATCTCAAAAAGGGGAATAAAGGTTGATAAGGAAAAATTTGATGTAATAGAGAAGTTTCCACCACCAATTTTAGTCAAGGGAATTCAGAGTTTTTTATGCCATGTTGGTTTTTACAAGTTATTCATTACGGATTTCTCAAAGATTGCTAATCCTTTATGCAATCTTCTTGAGAAAGGGGTAAAGTTTGATTTTTATGAGGTATGTATGAAAGATTTTGAGTGTTTGAAGGAGCGACTGGTGTAGACCCCTATTATTATGTCTCTTGACTGGTTCCAGCCATTTGAGATCATGCGTTATGCAAAGGTCTAGCCCTAGGTGCTGTCTTGGGCCAAAGGCGAGAAAAGATTCTGCACCCTATATATTATGAAATAAATACAGTAAACCCTACTCATAAGAATTACACAATGACCTAACAAGACCTACTAGAAGGGGTTTTTTCTTTTGAGAAATTTTGGTCATACTTGATTGGCACTAAGGTTGTTATCCATATGAATCATTCAGCACTAAGATACTTGATGGCAAAGAAAGAGAAAAATCCTAGATTGATCAATTGGGTTTTCTTACTGCATGAGTTAGATTTTGAGGTATAAGACCAAAAAGGTACCAAAAACCAAATTGTTGATTAATTTATCCCGACTTGAGGATAAAGAAATGCAGAAAGTAGGGGATGGGCTTGAAATCGATGAAACTTTTCCAGAGAAGTAGATTTTATAAGCATCGCAAGACCTAATTCCCATGTATGTTTACTTTGCAAATTACTTGGCAAGTGATCTCATTCCAAAAGATCTATCCTTCTAGAAGAGAAAAAGATTTATGCATAAGCTAAGGACGTTTTTCTGTGATTAACCTTACCTATTCAGAATTTGTGCGAATGGGGTTATTCATATATGAATCCATAATATAGAGATGATGAGCATTCTTGAGGTTTGTCATGTTTCACTAGTTGGAGATCAACATGGAGGAACCCACACAACCTACAAGATATTAGAGTGTGGGTACTACTGGCCGATAATTTACAAAGATGCGCAGGATATTGCTGTAGACTATGACCAATGCAAACATCAGGGAAATATTTTAAAGCATCATGAACTCCCTATGACCCCTAATTTAGAGCTAGGGTTTTTCTATGTCTAGGGCGTGGACTTCATATGGCCATTTATGAGCTCCTATGGTATGAGTTATATCTTGGTTGCGGTGGACTATATGTCCAATAGGATGAAAGTTGTAGCGCTCCCCAATAATAAATGAAGAAGTGTTACGCATTCTTGAAGAAGCATATCTTTTCTGGAGTTGGCACTCCATGTGCTATTATCAGTAATGGAGGGTCACATTTCTGGAATTGCTTATTCAAAGGTCTGCCAGAGAAATATGGAGTAAAGCATAAAGTGGAAACACCTTATCACCCTTAAATAAGCGGGCAAGTTGCGGTTTCAAACAAAGAGATCAAGTCTATATTGGCAAAGAAAATGAATGCCAATAGCACTGATTAGTTGATGAATGGTTAACTTACCACTCATTTGCACTCAATATTAATGTACATTGCCATAATTTAAATGGATAAGTCAGACAAAGTTGTGATTAAATTCTCTAGTTTCCATATTTTGCTGGCATACAAGTCATGAGATGGAAAGATGTGGACTTGAGCTAAAAAGGATCAAAAAAGAGAAACAAAGTGCAGTTAGATGACCTGGAGCAGAAACAAGCCTCAGTTATGGCGATCACAGTCCTTAAACCAAGATCATGGTCAGTCAAGCTCGGTCAAAGTACCTCGATCGCGATATTCCGACTGCGGTTGTGGTAACCGCAATTGCAGATAAGTTACCACAACCATGGACAAGTAGAATACAACCCAAGGGTAGAGATGTAAATGCACATAGTTTTTCCCAAATTCCCTTAATAATCTCAACCCTATCTCTTTGAAAGAGAATCTAATTTTTGTGGAATTTATCCACCATCCTATTTAAATTTTTTAGAGGAAAATTATCGTTCTAATTTTGGGGTGAAGAATACATTAAAGTTGCTTCCTAGTGGAGGATTGGCAATTTCCATTGAATATTTATTTAACCTAAACCTAGCAAATTGCAATCTCTTTATCTTCCAAGAAATCAAATTGATGGAGATTGTGGGTACATCTTTGCTTATTAATCTTATGTATAGTTAGTTCTCTCTCTTGTGGTGATGTTAGAATAAGGTAAAAGTGTGTGTGGGTTTTCATAGTTAGGTTCAATTGTTAGTTCATGTTGTTGGGTTTTACAAAAGCTTGATTGTAAAATGGAATTTGTTCGTGAAAGGCTCAAACTTACTTACCCCTCACATGATCCTTGACAAAGGGATATGGGTAGCTTAGATCCTACAATTATCTTTGAAAGAGGGTCATAGGTGACATGAGCATTTGTGAACATTGAACTAGATAATAGTTATTCCCTTTTTTTTTATTAGAAATAAGAATCAAGTTTTAAATTGCTATATCTTAGGCATCCTCATAGAAATAGGGATCCCCATTTGAGGTTTGGTGGCATATAGTTGATCACACCCACTTGGTATTTGAAAGAATCAGTGGGTAATAGTTTGGTACTTTGTCAAAAGGCTTGTATCAAATTCCCTAATCGAGCCTGCCCATGCATGCTTTAACTATGATTTAATGTTGATTGTTATTCACCCGCATACTAGTTTCCCTAGTAAAATATAACCCTAATATCCGGTTCAAATTAATTATACTCTAATTATTCTTATCCCCAAGTAAGTCTTTTAGAAGTTGAAAAGTAATCATATCTTCGAAATATTTTAACTCCCCCAATAACTTGTATTTTAGGTTTGAATTTATCAAGCAACTTCACCTTATAGCCACTTACATTGTTCCTCATGGAATCAACCCAAACACAATGTTGGGTAATTATATTGACAACAACTTCCTTGCACATAAATTAAAGTGTGTGTTGGGCGTTATCATTGGTCACAAAAATTAGATAATACGTTATGGGCCTGCCAAACAGCTTATAAAACTCTCATTGGTGCCTCCACATACAAGATTATTTATGTCAACGCATGCCACTTGCCTGTCGAACTTGAACACAAGGCATTATGGAAATTAAAGAAGGTAAACTTTGAGTGGCATGATGCACAAAAACTGAGATTGAGTAAGTTAAATAAATTTAATAAGTTCTAGATCTGGGATAATGAGAGTTCTGCACAGTATAGGGAGAAGATGAAGTTGTTTAATGATCAAAAAATCAAGAAAAAAGTATTTGAGTCTAGTGATCAAGTATTGTTGTATAATTCTAAGCATCGATTGTTTCCTGAAAAGTTGATGTCTAGATGTTATGGGTCATTCAGTGTCCTGAGAGTGTTCCTATATTGAAAAATATAATTAAAGAAGGATAGAGAAGTGCCGTTCAAAGTTAATGGGCAAAGAGTCAAGCATTATATGTCTAACACGAGAAATTAAAGGAGATAGATGATTTAAACCTTGGTGAACTCCAAGTAACCAAGGAAATCACGTCTTATTGTGATGTTAAATCAAGTGCTTCATGGGATGCAACCCATTAGTCTAGTTGGTGAAGTATGTGTATCAAACTTAGCCACATCTTGCCACGATTAAATCAAGTGCTTCGTGAGAGGCAACCCATGTTTTGTACTTGTTAGATTATAGGCTAACATAGGTGTTCAGTGTGTAGAAGCATAAGAATTTCCTGTATTCAAGAACGTCCTCACAACGGAGTTTGAGAATGGGAGAAGGAGGTTACAATAGTAATTCGAGGCTATCAACCCTCATCTAATTAACTCGAGACTCAAAGGGGTCGTTTGGTTGGGAAACAAGTTATGTTGGGATTAGTTATGCTAAGATTAGTTAAACTAAGATTAGTTGTCCAGGGATTAGTTATCCTGGTATTATTTTTTAGTGGTTGTTTGGTTTGCGGTACTAAAAGTAATATGCATTTCATTCATTTTAAGAATTGATAGTTTGTTTACAAAAATGTCCTTCACCTGGTTCAGCTTAATTATTTTTCTTCATAATAAACCATACAAAAAAAATGCACAAGTTGCTTTTTTGGCTTTAGTAGTTTCTTTTTTCTAAAAATAAATGTTAAGAAATTGATGTTAATATTTCTTAAATGTGTTTAAAACTTTAATATTTCATGTTAAATTACTTATTTTGTCCTAAATTCTATTATATATTGATAATCCCATTTTTTATTAAAAATATTTATCATTAAAAAATATGAAAAACAATTACTCTCGTTTTTCATTATTTTGTATCGTATTTGGTAGTTAAATTGTACCTTTTTCAAAAAATTAAATTTTCAAACAATTTTAGATATATATAGAAAATAATTTTTTAAAATAATTAAGCATATACTAATTTAGAAAGGGAATGTAAAGATATTAATTATTTGTCCATGATAAATTTGTTAGGAAAAATGAAAATCTAAAATAAGAATACTAAACATTTATACAAAATAGAAAGATAATAAACCCTTGCATTAATTTTGAATTTGATTATATAAATAGTTTTTATGGTATCACTATCATATTTTCATGACTCATCTTTTTTGTAGCATTTAATAAACTCATCTAATTTTTTAAATTTATCAAAATATATTAAAATTTATAGATTAATTAAAATTTAAATTAGGGATAAAATCGACAAAAAAAATTTAACGTGAGGACTACCAAAATCTGACATTCTGTGTTATATATAGTAGCAAAGTAGAGTAATACATACATACATATATATTTATATTTATATATATATATATATATATATATATATATATATTGAAAAGTTATAATCAAAGTATTTGGTGGTTATTTTGTCATTTTATAGTTTTATGCCAAGAATAAATTATGTTGAGATTATTATACCACCATATGTGTGAGATAACTTATCCCGATACTATTTGTTACTCCCGGGACAAGTTATCCCAAATATTGAAAACCAAATGAATTATCAAATTTTTTATTTCAGGATAATTATTTTATCCCAGGATTTTATGCTCTAGTACCTTACACCAAATGACACCAAAAGACGAAAGTTGTACTGAGGTTATAGACAAGGGAAAACAAGGAGACACCCTGAGACCCACAAGGTGAAGAATGAGATTTATCAATACATTCACAAAGTGTTGATAATACACAACTTGTCAATCTTACAAACGGAGTAGTGGATTTGGTGGATTGATCACGATAAACTTACGGAGTTGAGAAACAGAGGGAACACTATCCTAGTGTTCGTCTTCTATTGTTTTCAAACCCACGCAATCAAGTTTGGTTACTGGTTACCATTGACTTTAAATTCCCCTAATTTGCTTTTATGCTCTGAACAACAGAGAAGAACAGCTAAAGAAGCCCGATTGGCTCAATAGGAAGAGCTAGCTTGGCCAATACTAGTTTATCGACATGCACCACTCGACGTAAATCATGATCAAGAGCGTAGTGGAAAAGCTCGAGTAATCTCCACCTGTCAGTATCTACCACCATATTATGAAGATGAAGACATGGGTTATGTAGATCCTTTTGAGATTTAGGCCATTTTTCCTCCTGCATTACCCCCTATATGAAGTTCGATATTACCAGTGTAACTATTCAACTGCTGAATATAAAAGGTGTATTCTTGAGGGCAGCAACAGATGATGCAAACATGCATCTCGTAAATTTTTTTAGGATATGCATATTATATTCCATCCTTGGGGTAGATCAGGAAGCATTGAGGTTACAGTTGTTTCCTTTTTCACTGATAGGTAAAGCGCCATTGTGGATGGGGAGACTTTTTAGAGGATTAATCACGACTTGGCATAAGTTGCATAGATAGTTATTGAATTGATCCTTTCCTTCTGACTGGATTCTACAGCTAAAAAATGAGATCTATAATTTCCAGCAATTACCTGTATAGTCTATGTATAAAGCATGGTTTTGGTTCAAAAAGGAGTTGAGCATGGTACCTCATCATCAGATTCAAGGTTCCAACTTGTTGGAGATATTTTATAGATCTTTGATTTTTAGCTCTATGAAAATCACAGATACAATATCTGGCAGTACAGTTATGCATCTGCATTAAGATATGGCCCAAGATATACTAGATGTAATCTCTGTCTCTAACAAAGGATGGCACACTCGGGAGGCCGATAGAGGAGCCTGTACATATGCTATTGGAGCTGCTACTGAGTACTGAGCTAGAAATGATATAATAGCTCAAGAAGTTTCCCAACTCAGAACAGATATTGGACTACTTTTAAAATATTTTGCAGTGATAACGGCTGAAAAAGTGAATGCAATTGAGGCATAGGGATCCACTTTCAGAGCT
The DNA here is from genome assembly GCF_002878395.1 of Capsicum annuum. Taxonomy (NCBI): domain Eukaryota; kingdom Viridiplantae; phylum Streptophyta; class Magnoliopsida; order Solanales; family Solanaceae; genus Capsicum; species Capsicum annuum. The sequence continues at coordinate 132,029,810 of NC_061117.1, forward strand.
TATGAATCTGATGTAGATGAGAAAGAGAATAATTTAGATCATAAAATGGTAGGATTTTGAGCCAAAGGGAAAGGAAACCAAGGTCAAATCTATTCTGGTTATAGGTACCGAGATAGTAGCAGGGAGCATGATTGTGATTGGAGGTGCATGAATGACTACAAAGAGATAAGTAAAAGATATATTCCAATAGGTAGCTGATATACTAAGTCTAGAATGGAAGCAATGTTGTAGAAACTAGTAAAAGGCCAAGAAATTCAAGTGAGCTATCTTAAGGAGATTAAGGCAGACCTATGATGGTGGAATCAGAAAGTTAAGTTGCATGCTACCACAATCAAACAAATGCAGCAGCAGTTTAGCCAAATATTGGCCATGTTGAATTAAAGGCAGCCTGACACACTTCCAAATAATACATTGTAGAACCTAAAGAATGATAGTCATTTCCATTCCATTACCCCTTGAAGAGGTAAAACCTCCATGGATCTACCCTTGCACACTGTGACAGAGTAAAAGACTGATTATAATCCTATTGATATTGGGAAAACACTGAAACTTTAAGATAAGAAATCATAAGATATTGAGAGTAGTAGTAAGAAAAATAAAGGAAAAGGTAAGGTAGAGGAGCCTATTATAAAAACCATTCAAAAACTTCTTCTTCTTTTTACTCAGAGGTTGATAAAGAAGTACAAAAAGGCTGAATAACATAAGTTCCTATATATGTATAAGGAGTTGTCTGTAAACATTCCACTTGTAGAGGCATTGGAGAAAATGCCCGTTTATGTAAAATTTATGAAAGATCTGGTCACTAGAAAGTAGATAGTAAGTTATGAGCCTGCTGATAATTTTCATCACTGTAGTGTTGTTGCCTCTAGATCATTAGTAAGAAGAAAGAGGACCTTAGAGCATTCACTATTCCATGTACTATTGTGTGGTCTAACTTTGCTCGAGATTTATGTGATCTAGGAGCAAGTATTAATCTCATGCTACTGGTTGTGTTCAAGTAGTTGGGGTTAAGAGCACCTAAATCAACATCGATGAGATTGTTTATGACATATCAGGATATTATAGAGTCAGTTGGTATTCTTTATGATGAGTTGGTGAAAGTGGCATCATTCAACTTTCTAGCCGAATTCATGATAATTTATTTTGAGGTGGACTTCCAAGTCCCTATCATCTTATGTAGACATTTCCTAGCAATGGGTATTTCAAGACCCGAGACAGCCCTCTATTCATACCATGGTTCTTACAACTACAAGTGATCCCAATATTATCTATGAACTATCATGATACTTGAGCAACTGATTTAAATTGTGTAAAAACATAATTTACTGAGCGGAAACATGATCATGAATAAAGTCTAAATAAATGTAATACTGATAAATACAACATGATAAAACTAAAGAAAGAACTTGAATTACATGAATGACTCTGATTGACCATCTATGAAGCCTCTACTATACTGACTATAGATAGATGGGATATGCCACCAACAACCACAAATCAACACACATGAATTATCTAAATAACTTACATGAACAACAGCTAACTAGAGTCCTCAAAATAGAAGAAATCATCACCTTCTGGAAGGAAGCTGCAAACTGTCTGATTATGTTATGTGGGATACAACTGGCATCTACATTATGAGACAATATAGAACATAGAAAAATATATGGATCAGTACTTTGGAATGTACTAAGTATATGGATACATGCAATAAATCATGGAAATGTTTAAACAAGCTTTAAAACTGAGGATGTTAGTTAAATGGTGAAACATACATTAAAACACGAGAATACTTGATGAACTATAAGTCATAATAAGTTTCATAGATCATGAACTGATAATAATTCTATAAGCTAGGAAGCGGTAAACATGAATATTGTATGTAAATCTCATGGAAAACGGAACATGCTGAAAAATTGATCTAAGGGTTATGCATTTTTATTGGCATAAAATTATGAACATATAAAATTGAGAATGCAAGACCAAGCATAAACATGTTTCTGAGATAATCTATAATCTGAAAGACTAAAATCTATATAACTGAACAACTAAAAATCTATATGCTTGGTCAAGCAAACCTGAGCTGAGATACACTGAATACTGACTGAAATTATAGAAGGTATTATGTAACTGATATGCCCCAATTAGAGCTAATTGGGGTCAAACCTGTAACTTTTTGGAAGGGTGTCAGTACCGTGACATGGGTATTAACACTGGCTATGTGGATCCACTAAACTGATGTCCCGACAGATGAGGGTGTCAATCTTAACCTAACGGTTGACCCCTTATATACTACGCTAGCTAAGTAGTTTGGGAACTTAGGAACTGCTACTAACTACTCTTCCTAAACTAACGGGGGATCTGCCATCCCTACATTTACTCGGTGCTAAATCCTACTCCCAACTGAACTGACACTAGCACTGAATTGGACTAAGTTTACTCGAACATTATTTTTTATAGTGCAAATCATGATTATATCAACTGATTAAAATAATAATATCCATGGTTTAAATGAATCATTACTTGAAAATCTAAAATCATATAAAACACATAGATATCG